>NC_051117.1:5061299-5339097 GCF_014839805.1 Manduca sexta | reverse complement strand
TCTCTTTATAAACCTATTAAAGTTATTTCGGAACATCATGTAACAATCAGGAACATCTGTCAAAAACATGTACTCACCGATACAGTGTGCCTGAATGTATTTTCTTCACACCTTCCATTTCTGTTGTGGTGCTGTTATCATTGTCCGTACATTTGGCCGTTACTAATTGCTTGTTAATGCTTTACACTGTGATGTCATTATGACTTGATACTGACGGCTTTATTGGCTTCACCTGGAACAAAACGCGAACGTTTAATATCGTTTTACAACTTTTGCGAAGGGAAATTTGAAACTGGGTCTTGTTATTGTTACCTATGAGTGTTTTGGGTTAACGTAGTTTGGTGGGATGCGGATCACTAATTATTTAATTTACGCGAACGATAAGTAATTATAAATTAATATATTAGTCAAATATGTGGTTTTATTGAGTAAGATATTCCCGAAGCTCGACCGATCGTGAATTCGAATAACAGAGATGGAATTAAATTTCAATAATAAGTGAACAATGAATGCCTAGATGTTAAAGACGCGACTTAGAGTAAACGATTTACGAACGAAGATTCTGACATTGACCGTAACAAGGCTGGGAAAAGACAAGAAGCAACGACTCTCACACGCATACTTAACCTTTATTAAATCCGAAATATTAAATTCTAATAATACTGGTATTATACAACGTTACTGAACCGCGTGCATGCATGAATAAAAAATTTAATTTCCCCAAAACCTCGCACCTTCGCTTACTTGAATAACTTACAAGATTATATCCCTTAATATTCTCGTGCATTATGTATCCCCCTTAAAATCCTACTTAATACCACTAGACGGGAAACGTCATAAGTTAAAGCTTTAAAATTACGAGAAAGTTTTCAACTCGACACGTCACGGATAGCAATACCATACTTTACTGTTGTCTAGAGGAATATAAAGTATACGACAGGGGATAATAATATAAATTCACAAATGGACGGACGATATTCTGTTGGAAGACCGGAATATACATTTCGTTACGTATTTCGCGTAAAGAGAACAATGTTGGTCGACAGTATTGGATACTATACTAAAAAACTTTACAGTACCTTTATCTATGCAAATATGGCTATCAAAATTTATGCAGATCCAACAGGCGTTGAATGATTGTGTTTTTATTTTATGAAAAATGATAAAACAACCGTTATAATTTGGGAGACAAAGGCATTAACTCGTGTGTGCAGTTTATTTAAAACAGTTATTAACATAATTGCAAAAACAACTAATTTACATTATAAACCTTATAACAAGACCCTTCACATCGCAATTAGAAAGTAATTTATGATTACAAGAAACGAGATGCAAGCAAGCAAACAAACAATAAATGAAAGCTCAATGATTGTTCATTGTAATCTGAAGTAACAATGTTTAGTGCATTCTCACTCGACGGTATCGCGGTTAATTGCAGCGGCAATTAAGTCGAGGCGCGCAGATGGGGTTTGAAAAAAACGTTTACAAGATTAAATCATATGAGTATTAGAAAATAGTGTATTTAAAGTTAACGTGCTTTAGCCCTGAATACGGTTAAGTATACAAAAAAAATAAAGAAAAAAATCAACCAGTGAGGAATGCTGTCCGTGTCGAAGGTCGATATGATTTTGCCGGCCTGACTACCCACTACGAACAAGATAATTTCTTGTAATGATGTGCTTAATTTTGATGGATTGTTCAACACTGCTAATTATAATATTGGACGGACCGACATGACTTATTAAAATCATCTTTAAACATTTAGCTTCGATATTTCAAAAATCAAACTATTGCGATTTGTGACGTGATACGTATACGTAATAACCATCAGGGTAACTCCATCATTAGTTAAGGTATCAAAATTGACTAATAATTAAGCTTGCAGATTGAAAATAGGAACTTAAAAAAAGACCTCCTATTTCCTAATCATTTGAAAATTTTCGACCATTGGAACTGTAAACACTGAACATCAAGAAAGTATTTTTGTATTTAATTTTTATGGTATCAATAACCACAATGAGGATCTAGCTACTATGTGTCTGCATTGCTAGGTACCACCGCTTTGTCTATCTCTATCGAAAAGCAACAGTGTGAAGAAAGTTTCTAGGGTTTATGCCATCTGTAAATTCGTTGAGGTTTTCGTATCAGTATCCCGATACATCAGGGTCTCAATGAGTGCAATGGAATTCTATATTCAGTCAGCGAATTAGAGAATTTATATTCGATATCTATGGATAACTAACAGTGGAGTTCGCGACTTATTAATTCAAAATAATGTATATTAATGTGGCCAGACGTGTCGCCTACCATCAACCAGTCTTTAGAAAAATTCTATCCATATAGCTTCCTGACCTACCTCAATAATCTGGGGCGACCAGTTAAAATCAAATCAAGTTCTCAACCGGCCGCGAGAAACACAACTTCCGATACGGAGGTGATATTGTCCACGTCCGTTACGTATCTTGATGTGGGAGTGCACGTTACCGGCCATAAACGGACTGAACGAGAGTCGGGACGCGTCATCAGTGACCAAGTTTACAAGTTGAATTTATTTAATAATAAAAGTAGTAAGTAAAAAGTAAATTTAGCGAAATCTGTAATAGAAATAATTCTATAAATAACCCAAATTGTATCGATGTTTGCACACCGTACAGATCTGACGGGAGGCGAAATTTAAAAACGATAAAAAAGATTCACTATACAAGAATGACGTCAGCCCAATTATAGTGCTGACGTGCAAGGGAAATAACGAGATGTTACGATTCCAATCTATAATTATTTGAAATACAAAAAAAGACTTTTAGAAAATAAATTAAAATATCAAGCCATGTCAACATGATAATCATATCGAATATAGAACTCCTTAAGATAACCTTCAAGGAAACTTTCCCAATTTTCGCGGGAAAATCTAAAAACCAAATTTAGCTAAACGCTGAACGTTTTATAGTGACGTTTCTAACTTTATGCATAGGATGTGACGCCAAATCGCCGGTCGGAAAACTTGGCAACGCTCTTAGCGAATATGCAATAAAATAAAGTAAAAACGAACCCGCTACGTATGTGGTTACGTGCATAGTTTATACGGAAGATATATGCAGGATCTATTTTAATAATTATTTATATGATACATTTAGGAAATTGGCTTTATAATGTTTGTTGACCAACAATGTTTCAAAAACGTTTGGACAAATGATCCAAAAATAATTCGAGGTGATATACCTTAGTACGCAGTTGTGGTTGACGCGGGTTTACATGATGAAATCACCCGACAATTTACGCATAAATACAACAAACACCAAGACAATCTTATCTTACCCCTTACTAATATAAATAAATAAATAAATATTAGTTGTGAAAGTTGGTGAAATTGTTTCGATATTATAATGTTTGTTAGAAGTTAACTCAGAAACAATTGAACTGATTCAGATGAAATTTTGTACACTCATGGAAAATATCTTGGATTAACATTTAGGCTACTTTAGATAGATTGTTTCCTTAGAAAATATTTGATTCCTGTAATCAGATTTTTAAATAGATGGCGCTGACGTCGTACAAATGGCAATTTGAATTTCAGTATCTTTTAAATTAGTAACGGACTTGCACAGCGGAAAGACTTTTCTCGCGGGCGAAGCCGCGAGCAACGCCTAGTTGATAATAAGTAGGTGCAAATATTTTGTTTACATTACTCAAGCAAAGGCTAGTGACTATTCTGTAGGTGCTTATGTCACATAAAAATTCCACAATATTGTGGTTGTGTGGTTTTATACCCTATATACTTCTAAAGGTAAACAGAACCCGGAGAAACTGCAATAATTGCAAATTTTGCATTCGTGCCTTGTATGTTTCATTTCGCATCACGTAAAACGTGTAATTACACACTTCGTACCTCTAAATATTAAGTATACAGTACCTATTGTATACCATTTACGAATTGCAATAAACAACACTTATTCCAAATCTCCATAAATGTATTGCAACAAGTAATGAAGCCTCTGCAATATAACGCCAAGGTGTCGCCGGCATCCCATTAGTAACCCCTGATAATTCCCACTCCCATGCATTTCTTGTGCGCTCGGTTTTCATACCGTATGTACCCCATCACAGGGGCTATGCATCGCAGGCCGAGTCACAAAATTCAGTGTGTATACCACTCCGTGTGTTGGTTGAAAAACACATGGAGCTCTAATTGGGCCCGTGAACATTTCCTCTCCCTTTTCCCTCCATTCATTCTTGGAAATTCCCTCCCCCACTTCCTTCGACACTCTCTTCCTAAGCTATTGCAGTCGCTTAGGCGAGGAAATCCGGTATCCAGTTCGCAGGTATACTCCGTAACTGCAGGGACGCCTACTAAAAAATCTTGATAATTGCAGCGAAAACATTTAAAACCTTTATAGATCAATTTCGATTAAAATCAATCACTTATCGTGCTGAAGTGTCCTCGATGTGACATGACCAATCTATACCCATCAGTCACACTCGTAAATATTGTCATGTTTTATTGATCAATAACTGATTGCGACCCCGGTGGAATTTCGATTACGCAGAATAATTGGTAACTCCAATTAAATTGTGGAAAAAGAGTCCTGAAGGATATCGCGCCTGTCAGTCAGTCAACGTAGTTTAAGTAGTTCACGAGCAAACGGATTCTGTGTCTATTCTGTCTGATTGAAGGATGTTTGATGTTGATAGTTTTAAGGAATCTACCCACTATACCGTTTCATGCTATGACCGTGCTAGGAACGTGTCAATCAAAATAATATTTGTATTGAAATTTGATAAGTATCAGACCATATCCACTAGATCGTTCCGTCAATGACCAACGCCGTCACTATGCATATTTTGCTTGTGCCGCTACACTCCGTGCATGGCACGTGACGTAGCCAGGCGCTGCACTACGGTCACTAAAAGAGTTTTGCATGGATGATCATTGTTTCCAGCAGTAAGTTTTTTAATCCGTTAACTAAAGTAAGAAATACCGTCCAAAACCCGTCAAACATTTTAAATTTTCCCGTCACAACAATCCGTTAAAAAAAATCTAAGAACTACATAGTTTATCTATAACTCTGTAAGCTAGATAACACCAGATTTATGTTTGTATTATATATTGTTTCGGAATTTTTAAACTACTGTAATTAAATGTTATGAATTAATACATGAAAAAAACAACAACTAGAGTTCAGTTACGCACTACAGCACCAGAACTTTTTAGTCAACTGATCGATTCCTCAACTAGTTTAATTATAATATGAATCCCTCAGCCATCTCTCTGTAGTCGGTCCCTCATGACTGAGGATCGTGGTCACTATGGATTTACAGAATTTAGAGCGGAATATTTATCTCCACCGGTTTCTGTTCATAGCATCGTTTAACTAATCTATGGAACTTGGTGGCAGACAAGTCTTAAATATGGTCTGTCCATCCAGTTGGTGCTCGGCCCGTCCCGCCACATCTTGCGGGAAATCCAGTCAAATTGGCAATGCTGGGTGTGTTACGCTGTTAGTACTTCTAGTGACTATAGTACTCAGTGTCATGTTTTGTCCGTGCTTGATACGTTCATAGCACGGTCATGATATGATCCGATTATGTAGAGGGACTTCTTTAGTGTATATTGTTTATAGCCGATATAAGCTAAAAGTACGATAAGGAAAAGATGTAGGTTCTTTTACCTCTTAAAGTTAGTTATTACGGAATCGTGATGATAAATAAGGATCTTAGTTCAACACTTTCCGACATACTTTTACACACAATTTCTCCAAAACATCCTTAAAATTATTATTTTAACTAACACATACCTCATAATAAATACTAACAATTTTAACTAGGTTACTAAACAGGATGAATACTGAATGGGATCTCTACTGAGTGTGAAACGACCAAATTTATTGTGTACACAACATGGTGACACTTTTACGATAATTTAAGTGGGCATGCGTTAAATAGGGTACTATTATTGTTAGGCGTAGTAAACAGTCAAAATATGAGGTCAACGACTTGTAAGAGTGTAACTGAATTTTGAGTAAATATTTATTTACCAAAACAGAAGTACGTATGTTTACAAATGCCAATTGAATATCGTGATTTATTTAAATATATTTTTGCTGTTGTCTCGTTTTTTATTAAGGCTGGATTAAACGATAGTTTCTCGCTCTATAGAAGCGAGAAAAAACCAGATAACTGTCACTCGTGTGGCTGCGTCGCGCAATTCTAATTTTCATATGTCCCAGTGGGGTGGCGTAGCGTAGTTGGGGCGGCAGCAATTTTAGCGGGGCGGCAAAATGCGTAAAATAAAAGCTTTAAACAATTTTAACGTTTGTCACATGTACTAGTAGCCTAGGGTGGACGCAAGGCACTTATCTTAATTTTGTTGAAATAGGCGACTTTTGTTGCTAAAATTTTTCATCCCCGGGTGAAAAGAACTTATGCGACGAAACTGATTAGTCCAATGTTAAAGGTGATTGACACAAAGTAGATATTATAACACACGTGCGACCTAAAGAACGAGAATTTTCTATAATCTTGCAACTTTATGCCATTTTATATGTAAACTTTGAGAAACTATCGCACACTACGATAAAGCTAGTTTTAAATATGCAAAAACGACATTTTAATATGATTTAAAGTTGCATTCAGAGTACATCATTTGTGAATCTTTGTAACTCGAATTTCTTTTGACCTTTGACGTTGACCTCTTTAATATTTAGGGCTGGCACACACAATGCTTTGGTATGCGTCAATTTTGCGAATGCATTTTAGCGTTTAAAGACACAACAACGTTAATGAAGCAATAGTCGACAACATAGCTGTGCAACGTGATATCGCAGATTCGATTCCCACCACGAGACAGGTGTTTAATATTATCTGGTTCTGTGTATAATGACGATAAAAATGAATTGTAATTCTTGACTCAGAGAGCATTGTTATTTTTAATAGGATCAATATTATGTGCATATGACTGCCACATAATTTTCCCATAATACTTTGAAAAAAATTATAATGTTTAGAAAAAATCGGTTTCATTTAAAAGTAAGTACTTTATATCCTCATTTATTACTCATCTGCACTGCTGCTTCACCCATATGAAATAGTTTTTCTAGGATTAATATTTTCGCGGGATAAAAAGTAGCCTATACCACTCCAACGTAATCTAGCTTCCAATTTGTGAATTTTTTTCAAAATCGGTTTAGAAGTTCCGTAAACTGGTACATTCAAACAAACTTCAACTTTATATGTTAGTACAGATATGCATTTAAAACTACTTATAAGTGGGTTATAATTTGTAAACAAGATAAAGTGGTCAATTTATTCAGTGCGCAATACAAACAGACGCTAAGTACATTGAATTATAGTTAGGTAAACATGCATACAGTGTAAAGTATAACATAAAAATCTTTGGTCAAGGCCTTTATGTAGCTGATTGCAAAAATTTGCAATAATACAATGTGTGAAATAAAATACATGTTATAACAATTGTGCTCTACTATTTAAATTGGTCAGCCTTGCTGACTCACTATAGGCATCACATCTTTGTTTTCTTTAAATCCAGTCAACAATTAGAAGTTTGATCATCAATTTACGTTTATAGAATGTCTAATTCATCACTTTTTAATCAAATATCTTTACATACAATATTTTTTTTAACAGGTTGATGACTGTAAATTATAGATATTGAAGAACAACTAATGTGGCGATCTTTATTAAAGAAATAAAAGCCAAAACAACAATTTTTACAAGTTTTGTCCAGCATTATGTTTATACACATGTATTAAAAAGATATTTTATAGTATCACATAAGTGAAAATAATTTCACTTTTGATATGTCAAAACAAGATAAGAATATTAATTATAACTAAATTACATTTAAATCAATTATATAAGTACGAAACATTTAAATTAGTGACAAAATAAATAAAATAAAACACAAGCTTAACTAAAGAAACCAGCTCAGTACGGCAGATAAGGGAAACAAAATAATAATGCATCAACAATCCTCACTGAAGAGGATGATATGAAAATTTTGCTAGCGGTCTAATTTACAATATGTTATCCTGGGAAAATATAAATTGCCATTTTTACCCCAAAAACATGCAGGTAAAGTCTAGTTTTTAATAAATTTCGCAACATTTAACTCAGTAACTACAGGTAACACTGAAAACTTGTAGATAAACTCAATTCTAGTTCGAAGCTAGGCACTTACAATGTCATTATTAGCCACAATAGATTAGTCACACAATAAACTGACACACAATAGCCACAACCATTCATATTGATTGTGGCAAATATGTGTGAAGGAAACCTGATTAATGATTCAAAGTAATTGATCCATTTAATTTGATAGGCATTGTCTAATTTTAGATTCATTATTCTTTTAAGTCATTATCTAGGTGCGACAATGTTACGTCTAAGTGTTAAGTTTTATTCACATTTATGCTATTATAATTGTTAAAACCCGTCACAGTGGGCCACATAGGTGAGTTGCATTCCGGGATCACCCTGTATATTTGGTTCCAACAGCATGGCACAATTTGTTGACTGTCAGGGGGTTATCATCTCTTATCTGTTGACATTCTATTGGACTCCTCGCCACTTACCATCGGATTCAGTGGGGTAAATTTGCCTTAGTGGTATGAAAAAAAAACAACTCTATATGTTATGCTCTCATTGCTAAGCTATAGGACCAATATTGAAAAACAAAGCTATGGTATAAAATTTAACCATAAGGACGTAGGCTACTATATCCTCAACAAGTACACAGAATTACTTATTCTGGAAAGGATTTTCACGAGCAAAGCTGCTAGCAACACCCCATTTCATATATTTCTTGTATGAAATAGATATTTTGCATAGTCAATAAATCTTTTGTGGAGAACATATTTCTGATTATTTTCCATTTCATTATTAATTTTTGCCCTTGTTACAGTATGTCCAGGCAAAGAAGGCTACTGAAGTTAGACGCAAGAGGTGATAAAATTATTGTTTCCAGGAACTATCTTGTACCCAGGAGGCATAAAAGTCCTGCTGTGTGCTTTTAAAGAATAAAAAGTAGATTATTTATAGTAATCCTGGACAAGGCATATCTATATGCCAAATATCATCAAAATCTGTTCAGGGATTTGTGGTTTAAAACCAGTTTACTATTGGATTATTTAGGCTATGGCTATTTCAGGACATATTTGAATTCAACTGATTTATAAGTATTGATAAATATATGATAAAATTTATAATAAATCATTATAGATTTATATTGTATAGTGCCATACATTAAGGCTACATGAAATATATTATTAAATAATATTATATTACATAAAGTAAGTACTTATAGCCCAACTTTAGGTAAATAAAATCAAAGGTAAAAGATAAAAAATACACTTTTAAGCTTATAGATTTTCATTAAAAAATCTTTGTTCACTCTGTTCTTAATGCCATAGCACTTAAGTGTTTTATTTCCGATTTACATATTTATTAACTTTGGTAATATTATGATAATTGATATAAAAATACGATACAATTTAGTTTTATATTCTGTAATACAAATTATCTATTTCTTTCTGGAAATAATTTGCTAAAAAAATAAAGAATATGGATTGGAATTTTTCCCAGTAAACTAATTTTGTATTGCAGTATATATACCATAATATATAAATTGCATGGTTTTCAAGTTATGTGACAATTACTTAATAAGAGTAATACGGTTTTATAACACTTTAGGGGCAATGTAATCCTTTTATTGATAACAAATGGTTTCATTATCAGAGACCCATTAACATTAAATAACAATTTACTTCTGCCAGATACATCTACATGAGATAAAATCACGAAACGTAACACTAGAAATTGCATTCATGTATGACATGTACGTAAAATGTACCTCATGACCCATGAATAAATTATGTGGAGGTGTGTGTAGTACTACTCATAGCACAAAACTGCTAATCAATTGTCACATAAAACATTATTGTCGGCATCGCGACACGTAAATAGCAATATGTAAGGGACTCACCGTAATGGCCACAAACTTCGCAAGTGCACGTCACGACACTCGCGTAAATAGAACGTGGGATACTTTTTACACCATCAATTTCCTCTATGAATGCACTTTCCAATAGCTTTTACTACTGTGGCCCCCTACTAAAGCTGCTATACAGTACAAACAGGCATGAAAAATACGGAGCGACTGACGTACGAATCTACGCCTAGGGAGCGGTCGGTGTGTTATCTTTCACGGTGAACGAGCAACAGAGAAGACGACAAATTAACACTTACACACAACAAAAGCACCAAATAACGTCACTTATTTCAATCCACATACGAAGATCTTATCACAAATCACCATGAAATTACAATTTGGGCGACAACGAAGCGAATAGTCCCTCCTCCCTTCACCGTGAATCAGTCATAGACAAGAATATTTGTCTTCAATTTGTGAATTTTATGCAACGACAAAAAACTTTTATTTACGTAACATTTTTCTCTTCCATTGAATTAAATTAAAATTGTTTTATTTTATATGGGGAAAATTAATGTATGTGCCACCTAATAAAATATGTGGCTTACATCAGTAAACATGATTAAATTGCTTGCCTCGTAAGACAATGTGTAAAACTTATATCAACATATAAAAACATATTTTTTAATTTTTATTTTCCCTGCTAAATAATAATAACAAAAGCTTTAATCAAAATTATTTATTGCAAAGATTTCAATTAACTCTTACTAATCGTATGCGTATCCGAATTCCTTACCTGTTTTTTTTATCCTTTTCTTAGTGATGCACAAAATGAATTTACATAATCGATTTAGTAGTCGAAAAACATAAAACCTAGAGTGAATAATTATAATTGAAATTTTAAATTTCACTGCGGAATATTTTTCATATATTATTAATTCATTGCATTAATATTCATTTAAAAAAATCTTATTATAAAATAATTCGTAAGTACTCTCCCAATCGCACAGGGAGAAGTGTAGCTCAGAGTACCATGAAAATAGCTATGATACCCATCGAAACGTGAAAATGAATAAAACATAATGGTATAAAAAGATTAAATTTAATAAATCATTAATTGACTTTGACTTCACCGTTAGTTAACTTACTTCTTACTTTGCTAATATTATAATACTGATTACTTTAATATTACTTAATTATTATTATAAATGCGAATGTTTTTGAGGTTTGGATGTTTGTTAGAAGTAAACGCAATAATCGCTGAAAGGATTTGGATGAAACTGAGCACACGGATAGAGCATTTCTTGGATTAACACCTGGGCTAAATTTGATTCTGGTAATTGGCTTCACGCAGGCAAAGCCACAAGCAACATCTAATAATATATAAAGAATGTATTTGAATTGTATACCGTGGATTAAAAATTTGGATATGCCTAAGTAACATTTATATAATATATTTTACACTGATAATAATTTATTAGTTCACTTTTATTCGTGTGTAACACTTACATCACCAACAAATTTTAATTTTAAACATGAAAAATACATTTTTACAAACTATAATGACATATACACTCTTGACGGTAATAAGTACAATAATTGTAAAGCGGTATTGTAATGATATATCATATTCATCATACAGTTTTTTAATTATAAGTAAATAAAATTATTGTGAAAAACATTATATAATTCTATTCAATAGATATTTTGAAGTTTGTAAAATGAATTACATTTTATCTATTAGCATAAATTATATATGCGTAAACATTCAGAAATCTCCTAACATTAAAATATATATACTATTTTATAGGGCAATTTAATGAAATATGTATTTAAAATTATTAAGTCTATAAAAATATTAATAATTATTTACAAATAAAATAAATCGATGTATTATCGATTTACAAACACTCGAGACAATAATCGGATCATGGCCGTTGCTAGTGTTGTACATATATATGTATGTTGTGTTGTGTGTGCGTGGTGATTTGTGTTAATGCTCATAGAAAGAAATTAAATAAAATCAGGTATATTTTGACGATGAAACTTACATAAATGTGAACAAACACAGTGTTTTGTGTCATCAAGTGCTAGTGAATCCGTCGGGAGGCGGTAATCGTGTACGTTTATTCGCTATTTGTGGATTCTGGATCTCGTCGATGTACCATAAACAAAAATGTCAGCTATCCCGATTTTTTGTTTCTCGCTGCATACCCATCGTTATACTTTAATTAGATCACACGAATGATATAAAATAATGTTAGACGCTTTCTCCTGTCGCAACGTCTTGGTCACACAGCGTTCTCAAAGCAATAAATCGGCCATAGCAAACGTGCGTTTCGTGTGCTCGCGCCTGTCTACACCCGACTTATCTCATTGTTTATGTATAGAGAATAAGCCAGGAATTTTTATGGGAATTCGGCGCGTATTCTCGTTTTAATTGAATATCTGGAAACGATCAGGGGTGCGAGTGCGGCAGGTGCGGAC
Source organism: Manduca sexta (assembly GCF_014839805.1). Taxonomy (NCBI): domain Eukaryota; kingdom Metazoa; phylum Arthropoda; class Insecta; order Lepidoptera; family Sphingidae; genus Manduca; species Manduca sexta. Next base: position 5,326,667 of record NC_051117.1, on the reverse strand, counting down.
GCGAAGGCGCCGAGCGGCTGCGGCGTCCCCGACCGCCAAGGTTTTGGCGATCTCTATTTATAATAATGTCTCGATCATTTGGTGCATAATGACATTCCTGTAATGAAGTGCTGTACTGTGAATTTGTGGGACATGTGCCAATTATTGTACCCGTGACGACACCCGCGGCGCGTATTACTCTTGTATGTATACAAATGCACCATAATGTTGTTTTGGTGTGAATGGAGATCACATGTAGACTTCGCGTAACTTGCGTTCGGCGACGTACCGCGGATGCACTCGCTCGCCACTCCATTGCAGGTGTCAACACATAGTAATTTGTCAATGACAGTAACCCAGGTCAGTTATGCACTCCCTTGTCACACAAACCCTTTATAGTTTGTCAAACAAAACTTCATGCTGTTCGTGGAGCAATACAAATTACCCCTCATTAGTAACAATGTTGTGACCTTTATTACAAACATTATAAAACATACATATTTTACTTGCAATTATATTGTTTTTCTACATAAAAAAAAATTAATTTAGCTTTTAAATAGTAATACCGTGGTAGACCAAATAAATTGTGGTAGGAACGGTTGTAATTTTCTTTGTTATGTAAGGTGAAATAAAAAAAAATCAGAATCATAATCTAAAGCAATTTTGTAAAAGCATAATAACCATAATATCATATTATTAATAATAATTTTTTGTTATTTTCATATTTGTATTTTAATTTCTATTATTGAGTATCTTCCCGAACTATTCCAATATGTGATGTGCGCTCAAATTGAAATGAGATCTTTTTTTTTTGTTGTAAAAGTCCTTACTTGTATTAATACAGATAATAATATAAATTGGGGCTAATGTTATGAAAGTATAAAAGCAAAATGCTAAAATCATTGAAAAATATCTGTATAAATTTAGCTTACTTGTTTGGTATTAAATAACAGCTTTATAAAATAAAATGTTATAGTACTTCAGGGAGATGCAAAACATATAAAGTCACAAAAGATATAAGCAATATACACAACAAGGAAAATTTATTTGGTAATGAAAACAATAACAACAATTATCTACAGATATTATTTACTGTGGTTTTAATTTAAAAATTCATAATTCCTTAATATTTGTTATTCACAATATTAGTAAATCTATATGAACAATCTAGATCATTTAAACTTGTTTATGTAAAAAAAAGTTAAAGGTGTGAATGCATACACCCATTTTGATTTCATGTTCCCAAAATTTGTGAATCTATCTCTAACTTGTGACCAAGCTCCAATGTTAATTCCAGACATGTTTTAAACCTAAGATACTTTCGTTCAGCATACTTGGATAAGAAAGTTACCTTATTTTAGTCAAATAAATAGCCCATATTAAAAAAATGAGATGTCTATAATCCTTTAGAAGACTACTTTCTAATCTACATCTACAAATTAATTTATTGTATTTCTTATTTCTAAATAAAATTATGTGTATTGTAAGTTCTATTCACTCTTTTAGATTTTTCATTAGTAGAATTCATGCAAATCTTGAAAAACTAATATTTTCATTGTTCCCTTCAAATTCATAATTTCAAATTCCTTTTATTTATGTAACTTCAGACGAATTTTTTTAAATATCTGAATCTGCAAAACATTTTGTTATTTTTTGTACTTGACATTGTTATTATCATTAATATATGGTAATAGCCGTAAAATAAATTAAGAATCCTAGAAAAAAATCACTTCAACTTACAGTTCTTAGGTGAAAGAATATTTTTGTGTTAATAAGCCCTACAGTAACGTAATGACTGTAATCCTGACACCTTTAAAAACATTTTTCTAAATGATAAATGACTTTGCACATTATTGAAAAATCCAATTATACAGGTAGGTACATCGTAACAAATACCTATCATGTGTGATTGATTAGAAATAAAAAATAGTATAGGTGAAAATCCTGCACTATCTAGATAAATTGATTACTGCAGTTTTTATCTTGCTTTTGAATGTAACATAGATATGTTTATTTACATAATAAGACAGATAACAACTTATCACTCAGTATGTAAATTTTTATAGTATTATGTACCAGGTTTGATATGTCCAAGTAATTCACTAGTACATAATCCTCTTACTCAGTTTAATAATAAACAGATTAAGATAAAAAAAAATGTGATTGATTATAAAAAATAACCTAGTGTTAATAATCTCTTCATTTTTATAATAATTTGGACTAGGAATGGTTATTCCTATATCTTATGAGTTAATTAGTGGCACAGCCATAGGGTGGCAAGATGCAAAATACCTGAGATCCCAGGTTTCAGGGAAACTTCTGGTATCTAAAATTTTGGAAAAAGGTTCTGGAACAAATCTATACGTGTAGGTACAGATTTTTTATGTTAGGGGGTTCGATAAATTTGCCATTGGCCTTTTACTATGTAATCACACTGTACATGATAATATAGAAAAAAATGTATGATTTTAAAAACAACATACCATGAATACAATGTGATGTTGATTATCATATAATTTTATTTTATAGCATAGAAATTAAATCATAAATCCAGATGTCCTCTATTCACTAGCACAGACACATCGCACAGACATCATAAAACATTGTAATATTTTTAAGAATACTTCATATTACCATATTGCAGCAGAACCCAAAACAAGGGTAATGTTTTTTATAGATGTTTTTTGTGATGCAGTCAAGTTGGCGAAGGCACGCAGGGGTATGATCAAGGAGAAGGAGAAGGGCGGAGGCGCCCGCCTGAAGGACGAGCCCAGCGACCCTGCTGAGCCTGGTAAGTTTCTACATAATCAGCATCAAATAAACGTATAGCCAAAACCGGAAAATAAAATTGCTCCATGTAGTAGTAAAATATGGAACTAATTCCTTGTACTGACGATATACTGACTTATACTGATGATATTATCTTTAAAACGGATAACCTAAAGTGGCATCCATAAACCAGCTTTTTATTTTCTTGGTCGTGTATAACAAAGGGATTAATGTGGGAGTAATATGGAACCTATTTCCATTTATCAGGTAAAATTCCAAATTCCGAGCTGGGATTGAGAAGAAAAATCCAATATAAGTTATTAATAATATTTATTTTTTTCTTAAATAATAGCTAATAAATGCTATCGACGATATATTTTTTTTTAATAAAATATTCTCAATAAAATACAGGTTGATTGTTAAATAGTAGTATTGTCGAAATAATTAGGTACACAATATATTATATATACATAAAGAAAAAAATCGTTAATAATATTTAAAGTTACAATGTACAACTAAAATTATAAGCTAAAAGTATTAGAACAAAATATCATAAAACGGATAAAGGACGTGTTATGACGTCATAACTATAACGGAGCGTCGTGCAAAAGGGATAAAAAGATATTTTAATTCAAATCCAGGTTAGTTTCTTTACTTAAAACTGATGATGTAATTGTAACAAAAATGGAAATCTCCTTGGCATTTTAAACCAAACATAGTTTACATTATAAAACACACATGTAGGAATTGTATATTTTAAAATAAAATTTTGGTCACATTGAAACATTGCAATGAATTAATTCTATCGAAAACTATAAAAAAAAAACAGTAATTAATTAGATATATTGTCATTGAACGTTGAATGTAAGGTTACTCTCGGATTCTTACGATGCGCGTAAAACCACGAATCATTTACGTGACTCGAAAAACAGTTCATAAACATTAATTCGCATTATCCACAATAGCTGTGTATCTATGTGTGGTGAAAGCGTCAATCCGTATGTCACTGATGCATATTATTGATTTATCTTCTTTAGAATTCGGGTAATAGCCTTGTAATCCCGGTAATTGTAATTAAAATTACCTGTTAATGTCTTGTTATCTTTACACTTCGGTCTTCTATACTAAGAACTCCGTAGACCATCTCTTAGGTTGACAACTACTTGTGTTAAACTTAACATTTGTTATTGATGAAAAAAACGCACATTTCGCCTCTTCCCTCAAAGGGGTAGGCAGAGGTGCAACAGGTCACTTACTTTTCGCCATATGTGTTCCTTCCCAAGATGTTATAGAGGGCGTACCTATCGCCATACCGGGGCACACATTGATTTTGACGAAATTAAATTATTCAGAGATGTTAGCGTCAAAAATCTGGAAGTCTGTAAAAACTAGGTTAAAAAAATGTTGCGTACAATATTGTAGCGTTTTATCTTAAAATGAACCGCTTGTTATGTCCGAAGACTCATTCGGGGTCATGTAAACATACTTTGAGTTTAGCATTTTCCGTTTCCGCGTCACATCTCAACCTAGGGATATCCGGTTACCCTTACTGTTGACAGCTTGATGACGTATTTCTGGTTTCCGTTAACCAGGTAGCAACGGCATGCTATGTCGCACATTGCAACGCCAAAAAAATTTAAACATATTAGTAGCGAATAACACCAGACAACCTTAAAATGATGAATATTAAGATAAGATGTATAAAAGATCTTTGCGTGTCTATATCGGCTTACGCACTAAAAAAAAAACATTTTGAGCAGGAAGGTTATAAACACCACAGCGCGGTAAAACTCGTCTAAGCGCAATTCACGTAAAAAACGGTAATTATTATTGCAATTACTCGGAGAAGGCAACCGCTCGTCCCCCGAACCCCAAACCACACTCTTACATCTACGCATATGTTATTTTAACAACTCATTATAATTTTAATTACTTCCTCCTTCCTATACCAAATATCCCTAATAGATATATAATTATGATAATGCAAATTATTTCGCAGATTTTCAACCTTGACTATTCTACTGTACTTTATTTGAGTTTTACTTTAAACACTGTCATTATTTAAAATAATTCTTGAATAAATATTAAGTTTGTTTTCTACAAAAAATTAATTGCAATAATACGATTTGCTTACCATTTTGTTTTAAAACTCTTCGCAATAGGCGAATATATAGTGTCTTTAGAAATTACACAAGCTCTTCATTTGCATACCATATACATACATTAATTTATAGTGCAATTTACGTAATCAGTATCACAACAAAGTTTTTTTATATTGATCATGGCTTTCAGTTTAATATTTCCGTGTGGTTTCATCAAATATCGTTTTTTTAATCATATTCATATAATGTCAAAACTGTTTGTGTTTATATTACGTAAAGGCTGATAACTAGGTAAACCAATTCTCTAAACGTTTACTACTACAATTCAGCGGCTGAAATAATTAGGTTTTATATCACATACCACTATCGTGTTTACGAGTTTAAGTTATAAATAGAACAGAAAAATATTTCCGATCGCAGATCTAGACCTAATTTAGTTTAACTTAGCTCGCATAGCCAAGATAATTTGGATACTCGTATGGTGACCACAAACTATGCAACAAGTATGTTTAATCACCTCAGACATGCTAGTTGAGCTAAACTGACATATCTTAGTTCTTGGTCTTGTTATAGTCTTTCACCGCGCAAAAATTTTCAGTAGAATTATTCTGGTTTAGAGCCAAATGAAAAGCAAAATATGACATATAGATATATCAGCAATTAAAATAGTTTAAATATAAATTAGAATAATAATTATATAGTAGTATATTGTCGAGATCAAGACGCCGAGGTGGATGTGCGGTATTATCTCGCTCGATAGGATTCGCAACGAGCATGTGCGAGGTAGCCTAGGCGTACGCAACATCGTAGATAAAATGCAGAATGGGCTGCGATGGTATGGACATTTGATTACGTAGGCACCTTAGCACTACAATTAACCATCCCCGGCCAAATATCGAAAGGCAGGCCGAAGACAAGTTGGAAAGATGTAGTGGATATGAGAGAATGTCAAGTTCCCAAATAGATTTTAGGTAGAGGGAAGTGATGAAGAAAAACGTTGAAAGGTGACCCCACCACCACGCGGGATGTATGGGAAGAAAGAGAGAGAGAATCATACATCGCATTATGCGTTCGTTTTAATTCACGTGTTCCTTTGCGTTGAATTTTCTGCCGATATCGCAATTGAACGTATTACTCCTCGATATTTTATGCCAATTTGCCCTCATTTCAATCAAATATTCAAGCACCATTTAACCGTCGAAGTTCTACATCTTTGTAAAAACAAACATGCTTTTATTGAATGTATAAAAATGGCGGGAATGTAAATATACGTGTACCGAAAATATTATAACAGGAAAATATTTTAATAGCGTACAGTAACAGTAAATAAAAGCTACTGTAGTAAAACTGTTGTTACCACATTGTATTTGTCGCGTCTAATATTGTTGTTCGAATATGTCTCTAAACAAATGGTCTAATATTTAGTGTAAATCATTGTACTTCAAGTCTCAATAACTATCTATAAAATATGAATTATGGAATTAGATAGATAAATAATAACTAGTAATTATTATTTAAAAGAAAATGCACAGTTTAAGACACAAAAAATATTTGTTGACTTAGGTTAAAATGTAAATCGACCAATATGTCCAAACCAGAGACACATACAAGGACGCGGAATAAATTTAAATTAAATTAACAATGCAATAAAATTATTTTAATCATTTTTTCGTTGGCTGCAAAACCAACACCACCTTTTTTAATTTTGTTGGTTGGATTAATTATAAAATAAATTATGTGGTTTATGGAGCGTTAAACCTAATATCCTTTTAAATAATACTTGTGTGTTAGGCCACGGGTCGCGTCCGCCGTCAGCGTCGCTGCCGACCCCGGCGGCGCTGAAGAAGGAACCAGAAGAGCCTCACAGGGTTAAAATGGAGCCGCACAGCCAGCCCGAGGATTCGGCACCGGAGCTGGGCGTCGACGGCATCAAGACAGAAATAGACGGGCTGATGGACAGTGATGGTAAAAGTTAGTGCTTAGACAAATCTGACTGGAGCGGTCGGATGATTTTTGTTTTTTTTTATTTTTATTTTTACATTGCTATTGAGTATTTTGAAATCGTTTGTACAACGTTTTTAGATATTCCTTGAATAATTACATAACACTTTGCAAGTGACTGTTTTAATATGTAAATAAGGACTCAATCTAGTTACAAGTAGCTTAGTCTTTATTAATATGTAGTTGTTAAGCGTATTTTTATTTATTTCTGTTTTATTTGTTGTGTCTTTTGCGTAATTCATGGGATACTGCTTATTTATAAGATAAACTTAACAAACATATTATATTGTACTTTTATATAATTCTACAACTATTTAACCATAATACACTTGGAATTATTATTTAGATTTTCACAATCCTCTAATGGGTTGATAGTAAAAACAAGTTATTAGACTCCTAAAGTGTTCATTCCATTTCCTGCATAATTTGAATGAAATTTAATTCCAGGTGACCCAACAAAATCTCCGTCCTGTGAACTTGGGGGGCCAGGTTCGTTGAAATCAGAGCGGCTCTCTTCAGACTCGAATGATATATTAGACCCACAGACTGGCCTCAGAGGTTCAACAGGCAATCTACAGGTGAGAATTTTTTTGTTACTATATAGCTTTTGCACGCGGCTTCGCCCGCGTGAAGGAGTTTTTCGGGATATTTTTTTTCCGACTTACTTGATATGTATATTATGACACAAAATCATTGTAAACTGGAGCCTATGTGTTATTTTGATGTATAACCAATATGACACATGTTCAGTACTTTTTTCATGAAAGAGGAACAAACATACATACAATACATCCATCCTCACAAACTTTCGCATTTATAATATAGGATTAAAATGACACAAAAAGCCTCTCATTAAAAATATCACAAAAGATTGATAATTTATAACTTAATTAAAAATAAATATATTGTTATTTTTTTGTTTGTTACATAATGTAAATTTGGAGAGTATAAAACAATAAATATCAAAATAAATTTGACTGGATTACAACAATGCCAATCAATAACTTATTTTGTAGGATGGCAACCAAAACTGCCGCAATCCAAACGGCGGTCCGGAGAACATGGGCTCGTGCCGCATGGGCGGCGGTGGAGGGCCCATGGGCCCCGGCGTGTCCTTAGGGCCCATGTCCGCCAGCGAGGCGCAGACCCTGCCCTCCAACGTGATCAGCAAGCAGGCCGGCAGCATGGAGGTAACATTGACATATATGGAACTAGGGGTAATATAAAGAAGGTGGTAAGAGGAAAATTAACACGTGTTCTATTTTTATAATACGGTATTGATTTTTATGTTCAGGATTTAGGATATGAAATATGAGATGATTTTTAGCTTCGTAGAATATTTTGATATAGTCAATCTGTGATACTGAGTATATTTAAAGAAGTAGTATCTGGCTGTTATTATATCTGAAAACCTGTAATTCCGTTAATTTCGAAAGCAAGAATTTAGAAGTTACAAGGAGCAGTTCTATAAGTGATGCATCACGATTATTAAGAATTAAATAGTATGTTAACAAACAAAATGTCAAATAAATCCGGATGTTATCCCAGCAGCAAAGCCAAATCTTCGTGTTCTCGACGCTGTTGGCGAACAAGGGCGCGGAGGCTGTGATCTCCGGGCAGCACCACTCAATCATCGCCTATCACTGTGCTCAGCCTGGCACTAAGAAATATTTGGAGGTGAGTGTGCACTGTACTTGCAGTACAAAAACATGAACAGTAAAAAAGAACTTTACACAATATTAATCAGTTAAAAAAATGTAAAAATGTTTTTGCTGTGGTTGAAATAATATTTTTTTACGAAATGTTACTCTTTTGCAGAAACACCCATTAAAAATGGGGCAGTTCAACAAACAAAGTCCAGCCCAGTGGTTAAACAATCTGGCCATGGCCAAAAACAGAGGTGGAATGCGTGGCGGGCCCAACATGATGGGTGGACCCAACCAGATGGGACACATGATGGGTGGCCCAATGGGACCTAATATGGGGCCAATGGGCCACGGTGGTATGGGTCATATGGGGCCGAATATGATGGGCCCCAACAGAATGGGAGGGCCAGGCAATCAAATGATGATGATGAAAGGCGGGCCCGGGCAGATGGGTCAGATGGGGCCTGGCATGGGTCCGATGGATGGGTTTCCAGGGGGCACCCCGTCCTGTGGTGTCATGGACGGCCTCGGTGCTGATGGTGAAATGCCCTGGGACACCGTAAGTTTTTTTTTTTTACGTAACCAATATTTTGTTTCTTAGTATATTGAGAGTGCCAACTTTCACACGACTTAGCATTATTAATTTTTCGCAAATTTAGAAATACACGTATATTTACAACTAAATGTTTACCAAGCGAAAACATATTTCACAGAAAAACTCCTCTGTAATGTCGAACGGCATGGGCAACGGGCCGGGCCAGCTGCCCGCGTGCTCCGAAGCTGCCGGATCGCAGTCCGACGCGCCCGCCAGCGCCGCCAACGACAGCTCGGGCGACCAGGCCTGTCAGGGCGGACCGAAAGGTGAACAAAATTATAGATACTTAATAAATTCGATAGGGTTTGATTATTTATGGTAGTAAAGTTACCGCTTTATTGTTTTATAAATAATTTTCTTAGTCCATTTGTTAACTATACACGATCTTAAGATTTGAGGGACATAAAAAGTCATTACTCAATACAAACATAATTTTAAGACATTGAATCCCTATATGTTTAAGTACTTGGTACAATATGTCATTATCATTGTTAATTCGTATTATATAGACGTCAATATCTCATGAACGCTAATATGCATACTAGTACAATAGTTTCATTACCTCTTTATGTATTTAATTGTCAAATATGTTTGAGCAGGTGTCAAAATTCCCGACGAGAATTTGACGCCGCAACAACGCGCGCACCGTGAAGAGCAACTCGCGACCATCCGCAAGATGCAACAGATGCTGTTCCCGGAGAGCGGCGGCAGCAACCCGGGTCAGGGCCCCGACGGCTCGCAGCCGCCCAACGACATCAACCCGCCTAACTCCACCGCCGGCATGAACATGCCTTTCCCGCCCATGTCCGGCATGGGTCCAAATGGACCCATGGGCTCGGGCCCTAACGGACCCATGGTGTCCATGCCCAACAGCATGAACTCTGGACCCAGTTGCACAATGGCCGGGCCTATGGGACCGAACGGGCCAATGGGTGGACCAATGGGACCCAACGGACCTATGGGAGGCCCAATGGGACCCGGTGGTCCTATGGGAGGAATGGGCGGGCCAGGTGGAATGGGTATGGGTCACGGCTCTATGGGTCCTAACGGTATGATGGGCCCCAATGGACCGATGATGGGTGGAATGGGTCCAAATGGGCCTATGGGACCTATGGGGCCCTGTGGAATGAAAGGAATCCGGAGTGCTTGTGGTGGTCCAGATATGAAAGGCGGGATGTGCGCGGACATGCACATGGGAAGAGGATGCGGTGGTCCTATGGGGGTAAACACTATCTTATCTAATTATTTTATGTTGCCATAAATTAAGATATTCATGATTTTTTTATTTTTAGCGTATGCCAAACCCCATGGGTGGAATGGGAGGACCTAAACCATGCATGATGGGTGGGCCACACATGGGACCTAGGATGATGCCGGGGCCTAATCTCAATGCTATGAACGGTAAACATTGATTTTCTTCATAGTTTTTCAATAAAACAGAAATCTTTAGGAACTGCTCTTTTACTGGATAAACTGGCCTATTATTTAAGATACAAACTCAATTATTAAACTCAAATTCTGACATTGATTACAACTAACGATTAACTATAGATTTCAGCTACTCATGGCTTGTTAAATAGCATACAATGTCACTCTAACTTGCTTTAATACATATTTTTCTAAGATTAAATAGTCACAACTAAGTAAGCAACATATGACTCTCTTACAGGTGGTATAATGATGGACGGTAGTATGATGGGTGGCATGGTGGGGCACGGCGACTGCGGGCCCGAGCACCACGGCATGCCCGTCAACGGACCCATGTGCGATGAATACGGACGCGGCAGGAATGTGAGTAACTCCTGCGCATCCAACCTATTAACCCTTACCAATTTTGAGTCTTATTGTCGCGTATTTACAAACGAGTATTCGATATATTATGTAGTTAAAATTACCTGATGTTCTCTATCAATTGACGCTATGTTGAAAATACTCGGTCGGAGATAATAATTATTTTAGTGCGTGTATTTCATCGTTGATTATTCATCAGTTAATTTAAAATAGCGACATCTCACGGAACAAGGGCACCACTTTACAACTTTCCCTTACCATATGCACATAATAGTAGATATTTTTTTCCAATTATACCTACTAATCTATTTTAATGGCCAGATGGGTCCGGGCGACCCAGGTGGACTTGGCCCAGGCGTGGGAATGGGTGTGGGCCACAAGGGAGGCATGCGCAGCCCCAAGAGCCCGGCCGGTGCAGACATCGACTGGCAGAAATTACACCACCAGTTCTTTGATGACCCCAAGTCTATGGACACTGATTTGAGTAAGTGATATATCAATCACCATTCATCATTCAGTATATAGCTGAAATTTCTATTAGGGTGGACTTTTTATTTCCGAAGTATCTAAAACTACTGAATTATTATGTTTGAAATGAAATTTCCACAAGTACTACTTGTAAGGGCCCCTTTATTCCTAGAAAAATACCCAAATTATACTTAGTAGTTAGATGTATTCACAAGTTTTTCATATGATAAATGTTTGAAATCATACTTGATTTTATCTACAGGTACACAAGTGAAGTCGCCGTGCTCAGAAAGGGGTGGGTGTTTACCACCCCCGCCCTACGGCGCGTCACCCCTACACCGCTCCGCCTCTGTGCCTATAGGTTAGTGTTTAAACGACAACAACCTTATTCTAACTAAGAAGTAAATAAACCAAACTGCTTGTTGTTGAAATGCGTTCCACCATTATTCATAGAGATGGAGTTGCAGCAATTGTAATAGTAACTAGAACTCTCTCTTTTAGATATGGTCGAAGCTTGGAAGTTATTAACAATTTTGCTACCAAATACAGACTCAAATGAGCAAGCATTAACTACACAGTGTATGTATATTTGCAGCAACACAATCGCCAGGACACGGGTCGGTTCAGATGCCGATGTCGGCGGAGGCGTCGCGCGCCAGCTCCGGCCTCAACAGCCCCGCGCACTGCAAGCCGGGGCCCAAGCAGGACGCGCCAGGTTCGTACTGGCTACTAGCTAAATTAATACATAACTACCACGTTGTATAGCGTCAGTGGACCTATTATGAGTTTCTAATTTTTGGGTCAATTTTGACCCGTCTATAAATATGATAAAACTCATGGTAGAATCACAGATTGGACTGAATTGAAAGGATGGTTTGTTAAATTTGAATAAGCTACAATATGAACAAAAAAAATCTTTTTATTAAAAATAACATATCATATGGAACCTCATGAATGTCACATATTTTTATAATAAAACATGGCAGTAAATATGAAAATATGTTAAGCATCCTTTTAATTCACATTCAAACGATGGTAAGTTTTAGAAAATTGCATGTAAAGGTTTACTAAAACAAGAAGCCATAGAAGTAGATAAGCATGCACGAACGTTTTAAGTGTTAGACATTTTCCCAACCACAAACAATTTTCTTTATTTTATTTTTTCGATTTTTCAAATCGCAACGTTTGAACATACCATTGTTCACTTTATTATATTTTTAATTATTTTTTCTGTAGTTGTAATGCGTATTTTTTGTTTTCCCACCCCTCCCCCGCAAAACGCTTGACGCTTCAAATCCCAACGTGTGATGAAATAACAACGAAATAACATTAAAAAAATACCCGATACCCGGAACGTGAATAACATGTCGCGTATGATTGGATCAAACATTGGGCACAAAGAGATATTAGAGAAACTGGACGAGGGTGTGTTTGTTCGTACACTGCAATGTTTGGCGGCGCAACAACAGAAGAACCAACAGGGCGGCCACGGCAAGGAACCCAGTCTGATGCCGGTGCCGTCGCCGCAACAAATATCGTATCTCAACCAGTTCGAAGGTAACTAGCCTCACACACATGTAAAGGACACGCTTACGACGCGACGCTGGGGTTACACCATAACAATTCAGAGGGTATTTTTCTGTTAGTAATGATTATATACGTTTGGGTCATATTCGACCCAGGACAAACATTCCACAGGTATGTTATTTTAAGTGAAAGATGTTTCAAATAAAATTTTACAATATGCATTGCAGTTTGTGTGTATAAATTAAATACTATTTTATAGTTAATTCATGTAAAAGATGCATTTTCATAGAACATTGTGTAACCCCAGGTCACTTATAAAAATATTTTTCATATTTCGCTTCCAGCTCTTCACACTATATCATGCTTCGTTACATATCATAAATCATTGCTATAACGTGTTTGGGATGCCTTATTCATTTGCAACTACTCATTAAATTTAATTACGGCGCTTGAAATGATGGCAATGTAGAATAAAAACAATGTTGCCATCTCAGAGTCCCATTTAAACAAATTGTAGCAATAAATCAAATTCCAATTACATGTTTTATAATTCATATTATGCCTTGCAATGTGTTTTCATATTTGTAGTTGTGTGTTTTCATTACGTTTTTTGTTTCAATATTTGGTGGTGGTTGGTGAAAATGTGCTAACATAATGTATTTCATATTCTATGGCTAATTCGATCTATCATCCTGTATTATTTGTACACAAAAATTAGTGAAACGAGTCGTTTGTGGATAGTTTTTTACTGGTTTGTCGTCCAACAATTTGACTGAAGTGCAGACTGTCAATTTATATAGCCGGTCTGAAGATAGTCACAAATAATCACTTATAATGCCCGCTTACCAAAGGGTACTCTAATCTGAAATAATATTATTTTCTTTTTGTTTTTCACAAATAGGGTATCTCCACTCCGTTTCAATTTAGTGATGGCTTAGGAGAGGAAATATCCAAGTTTCAGAGTACTGAAACTTCTGACTGGCCATAAAGATTGGCATCAACCTTACAAACAGCTCGTTTCGCTATATTATGTATGTATAAGACATGTGATGTGTGTGTTTGTGTGCAAAGGTCAAGAGTTGACGATACAGAAGCAGCCGAACACGTCATTGAAAGACAACGGACCGCCGTCGAACAGCGGCGGGCAGACGCCACAGTCGAACTCCAATCAGAAATCACCCGCCGGGTAAGCGTTTGGTATTATTTGCGGTATATTTTATATTGGACTATGGTTCTTAGGATATTTATAAGGATATAAGGATTTATTTAGTATCGGTAGGTAGAGACTATTGGTTGCCAATTTCTTTGATTCTGGCACACTTCTTTCGTCTTCTCCACTTTTATCGATCTTCTCATGCATACCATTTCAGGGTACCTCTAACCTTTACCAAGAATGGCGGATATCTGACATTCGAGGGTTCGGTGCGGTCGACCCCTACCGGCTCTTCCATCCACACTCGTCTTATGTATCCTCTTTGTCAGTGTCCTGTCATCCATCCTCTCCAAGTGCCTAAACCACCGTAGCATAGCCTTCCCAATATTGGTGACAATTTACTTTTACTACTTCCTCTCCTCTTCACCTCAACGACTGACACGCAGGTTCACCACCAATAGTATTCCGCACTCGTTGCAATTCACAGGCAGTCTATACATGTTAATCCCAAGTAAATCGAAAAACCAAGAAGTGCTGTGTTAAATGGAAACATTGTTGAAGATTTTTCTTTTAAATTAAAATTTATATAAAACTGTAATATATAATCTATTTTTGTTGCGCAGTATGATGCCGGGTACGCCGGAGCCACACTCGTCGCTGTCAGAGCAGAGAGCGGGAAGGTTCTCGCTCGAACAGAGTCCGGGCTTCAACAATCCACAGACGCCCACGTCGGCAGCCAATTCTAAATGTGGACAAGGTAAAGTTCATTAAAACTGAAATAAAATTTATTAGTTAAATCGAACGGGCTCGTTTGAATACAAATATAACAGTGACCTATAAGTACAAGCTACAAAAGTAACTGAACAAATTCAAAATTTCACATCGCCTTACTTTTGTGTCCCAATCCATAAACGTTTTTCATCACTAATATAAACTTCAGTGGGTTTACTTTATTGTTAGATAAAGAAAAAATAATATTTCCATGAAGTAAAGCTATTTTTATGGCTAACTGTATAATATTTAATACTCCTATTTACGTAGTAGTACGTGTAATGAGGTGGTAACGAACACGTTTGTCGTTAATTTGCGGTTAGTTACTCGGCTATTACGCTACTGATCTTGTCAATTGTAAGTTTTAAACCCATTTATATTCTCTAGACGAGAAATCACGCCCGAGCCCATCATCGAACCGATCGAGTCAAGACAGCGCGTCGAAGACACCGCAGCGGGAGTCGAACCTTAACCAAGGCCCGTACGCGCCGACGTCCTCGGCCGCGTCCTGCGCCAGCGTGAAAAGCAGTTGCAGCGTCGCGTCCAGCACCGCGCCCACCACCAACAGCGGCGGCATGGACGACAGCATGGCGGGAAACAACGAGGTCAGTTGAAGATAGAGGTTTAGCATGAATGAGTTTGGGAGGATTTATTTTATATACCTATTAAGAGATGACTCATGTTGCTTGTTCTGTCGCGTAATATAGTTATAGTATTGGATCGAAAGTTCGTTAGGTAATTTACACGCAATAATCGCACGTGACGAAGCTATGAATGCATTAAAAACAGAGATATATATTTTTTATGAAATCTTATGAGATATCTACTTATTTCTCTATAGACAACATTATCTGGCGGGCCGAACAGTACGAGTCTACCGGGTCCGTTCCCCGGGCCGTGCAGCATGAACAGGCCCGACAACATTCCCATCAACCCCAACCAGGGGCCCAATGGACCCATGGGAACGTCCACGTCTTCCTTCGACCCCATCTCCTCGCTGGCGCAGATGTCACAGCAGCTTACTAATACGGTGGGCGGCGGCGGCCCAGGCCCCGGGCCCATGGGACCTAACGCGGGGGGCATGGGACCATTCGGCGCCGCGCCACACCACATGCAGCATCATCACGGAATGCATCCACACTCACATCCACACATGATGATGAATGAATTAGGTAAGTGTGATTATTTTCGTAAAAATGTGTCATAATAGGAACGAAATTCTAATAGCATCACTTACGTTATAGGGTGCCACATGGACAACATGGGAGGACCAGGAATGGGAGGGCCCATGGAGAGCATGATGGGCGCCGGTGATTTCCCGCCTGACATGAATCTTAGCCCCAAAATGGGTGGCGGTCCCATGGGCGGGCCCATGGGGCCGATGGGCCCCGAGGCGGCTATGCTGGGGCCACGCATGGGTGGCGGAGGAAAGATGCCACCCTTCAACGGCGCTAACGTGCAGGTGAAACCCAGCGCCCCCAACACAATTCAGTACCTGCCAACGCGGCCGCAGCTGCCGTGCAGTGCCGGTCCCCGCGGGCCTCCCAGCCTGGAGTTCCTGCAGCGCGTCACCAACCCCATGCAGCTGGAGGGTAAGGGCGCGTACTTCCCGCGCGGCATGGAAGAGGGCATGCGCGGCGGCATGCGTGCTCCCATGCTGCGCATGCCACACCACTACCCGGGCGGGTTCGGCTCGCCGCCCAAGCTGCCGGCGGAATCCTTCGGCGCAGCGTTCCGCGGTGTGAAGGGTCCTGTGCGCATGGGTGCGGCGCAGCCCCTGCCTCCGTCAGTGCCAGGCCCGGCGCCCGCGTTCAAGGGCCAGGGTTTCGCGGTGCCGTCGCCGCAGGACCCGGCGTACGCGGCGCAGTTCCACAACTTCCAGCAGCAGCTGTACGCGACGGGCAGCCGCGGCGCGCAGCCGCACCAGCCGTACCCGCCGTACCAGCCGCCCAAGTGATGCCCGCCCACGGCCTGAGCGCCGGCGCCGCCTCGCCTCGTGTGCGCCGCGTTCTACTGCGCGCCGGACTGAGCGCCAGGTGACGTGTCGGTGCCGTGCCGGTGCCGAGCCGACGTCGTGTCGGTGCCGGCGGACTGGAGCGTACTTAAGCGTGCCGGCCGGCGCGGGGCCGGGCCGGCCGCGGGAATCGAATATTTTGTTAGTGATTTGGTTGGTCCGCATGACGCGCGAGATTCGTCGATGTTGTGAAGTTAATTTTATTACGTTTACTGTAGTGTCGAGTTAGGTCTCCCCCCTAGGTGTCTTGACTGAACGTGATTTTTTACGTTAGCGAGAGTGGATGCGTTTGTACAAATTGTACAAAGGTTAGACGTGTTGTCGTGTACTCTGCGTAATTTAAAGTACAGTTTAGACGTAATTTTTTGCTTATGGCAATAAATTAGTTTTAGATGGTTTTTTACACGGACATGCCAGAATTTCAGTGTATTGGTTCCTTTACTTAGCTATTTTTATGTACGATTCCTATGCACACAGATATCTAGTCAATTTTGAAATTAACGGAGCCCGACCCTGTGTTGAACGTAATCATTAATATTGACTCCGCAGTTCGGTTACTTTAACGACACAGAAGTACATAATTTTATTATTATATATTTTGTCCATTTAGTTGTACGATTAATCTATTAGTAAAATATTATTATTTTGGCTCAACGGCCAGTATGACTAATTGGTATATCAGTTATCGTGATGACTGTTTCTTGTTGAGGTTTGCATAGCCAAATACAAAGCCTTTTTAATAATGTTATGTAAACTGGCCGTGTAACAGTATGTATCTTTTGAATTATTGTATTTGGAATGAAATAACAATGTACTGTTACTAAGCAATGTGTGCTAGTCTAATACGGTTGTCAAATGTGTTCACTCTATTGAAAATATAAGTTCCTATTCGACGGAAAACCTGGTTTACTTTCCACACTTACTCTGCAAGGGCGACTCGAAGCCCAACAATGGTTATGGGCCCAGTTCACCCAGAAAACCAGTAACTAAGGAGTGAAAATTTTTGTGTGACATTTCTGGTGTCATACGAATTATTCAAGTAAAATAAAAATGAATAATGTATCGGCAATCCGCATCGAGCCCTTAAACAAGGACAATTATGAGAGTTGGCGAATTCAGGCTGAAGCTATTTTGATAAAGAGTGACGGATGGAAATTCGTAAGCGGTAAGCTAACAAAGCCCACTGGTGAGGCTGACTTATTAAAATGGGAGGTCGAAGACGCAAGAGCGAAGGCAGACATCATTCTTGCAATAAGCGCATCAGAATTGCGACATATTCGAGGTTGCAATACTTCCAGAGAAGTATGGTTACGACTGGAGTCGGTTTATGCGTCGCGTGGTCCTGCCAAAAAGGCGACACTACTAAAAAGACTCTTAACTCATAAGATGAGTGAGTCGGGAGATATCCGAGAAGAAATGGGCAAATTTTTTGATGCAGTAGATAAACTAGATGGTATGGATGTCAAAATCCATGACGATTTGTTGGCTATTATTTTATTATATAGTTTACCAGCAAGTTTCGATAGTTTTCGCTGTGCGATTGAGACTAGAGATGAGCTGCCAAAGTCCGAGATACTCAAAGTCAAGATTCTAGAGGAATATGAATGTAGAAGTACTAATCATCAGATACAGGACAGCGTTATGTATACTCAAAGGAATAAAAGAAGTGTAAAGTCTGTTAAGCCGACCACAAGTGGCAAATCGAATGAAAGGAGTAACATAACAAATACGTCTATAAAATATAAAAACAAAAGGAAAATGAAAGGAGAGTATTGTGCTGTTATCGTTGTAATCGTCCAGGGCATAAAGCTTCGGAATGTCAATCAAAACCACAACATTTTAGTTATAATGTAGATGAGGAACTAACATCTTTAAATGTTTCAGATTTAGATGAATGTAATGTTGTTGATTCTCAAAAGCAGCGATGGGTATTGGACTCTGGTTGCACGTCCCATTTATGCAATGATGTACACAAATTTGGTGGTAACTTACTAGAAAGCAGAGGTAAATTGAAGCTAGCTACTAACATGAGCGCAGAAGTCCGAGGTAAGGGCGTAGTTAGACTATCGGCATTAAGTGACAATTCCGTAGGCACAATCGAGTTTAAGGACACACTCTATGTTCCGGATTTAAGAACCAATTTGGTTTCTGTAGCCAAAATTACTGATAATGGTTACGATGTCAAATTCACTCGCGACTTAGCGTGGGTAATTGATAAAAATGGTCAAGTTAAGTTGACGGCATACCGTCAGGGTAACTTATACTGTCTTGAAGAATTTGAAGCTGCTAATGCCATAATTGAGCGCAATGTAAATCTACAATCTTGGCATAAACGTTTGGGACATCTGAATGGAAAGGATGTTGTCAAACTATTAGGAAAATTAGGTGAAAATGTGAATGTAAATGACATTAGCATGATACCTGACTGCGGGATTTGTGCTAAAGGTAAAATGTCTGCATTACCATTTGGTGAATCTAATGGTCCATGCAATGAAAAATTGCGAATCGTTTACTCTGACATTGTAGGTCCAATGAGATGTGAATCAAAGACGGGTGGTAAATATTTTATAACCTTTATCGACGATAGTACCCGCTGGTGCGAGATATATATTCTGAAATCTAAAAATAAAGCTCTAGATGCATTCAAACTGTACAAGAGTTATGTTGAAAATTTAACAGGATCGAAGATTAAATATTTTCAATCCGATAACGGCGGTGAATACTGTAACGCCGAATTTGAAGAGTTTCTGCAATCAGAAGGGATCATGAGGAGATTAACTGTAGCTCGGACACCACAGCAAAATGGAGTTGCTGAAAGGTTGAACCGAACGCTGGTCGAGATGGCTAGATGCATGCTTCTCGATTGCAAGTTACCTATGAGCTTTTGGGCTGAAGCCGTAGATACAGCATGTTACATAAGGAACCGTTGCCCCACTAGGAGTTTAGGTGGTGAAATCCCTTATGAAAAGTGGTTCAACAAACCAGTCAAAATTCATTATCTACGTAAGTTTGGTGCAAAAGTATATGTACTTGATAAGAATCCAAGTAAGGATAAGTTCGCTTCTCGCGGAATATTAGGAATGTTTGTAGGGTATCCTAGGACATCAAAAGGATTTAGGGTGTGGATACCGGAACAGAGAAAGTTCATGATTTCTCGAGATATAAAATTCTATGAGACTGAAGAAATTGAAAATGAAATGCTACAAGATGGATCAAATATCACTAATGATATTAAAAATATGGACTATAATGACAAGAAATTCATTGATATCCTATTTGATCGAAAGTCTGAGGCAAAAGAGAGTACGGAAAATTTTGCAATGCCCGAAACAAGAATATCTATGGAACCGGAAATGGTCACCGAAAGACTAGAGTCAATTGAGGAAGGAGATCCAGAAGAAATAGGTATAAGCTCGAAAACGCTTGGATGTGATACTCAAACAAGAGGTGTAGTACTGAACAGAGGTCCCGGGAGACCCAAAGTGCTACGTACTGGCCCAGTAGGCCGTCCCAGAAAAGTTTATCAATCGGTACAAATAGAACGGCCGGAAAGTATTGTGGAAACGGAGCCAATACATGTAGAAGAACCAGAACAGTCAATAGAAAATGAAGCTGAAGAAACTTTTGGAGACTGCATGGATTTTGCAGGTTCTGTGGAAATATCGCTAAAAGAGGCTCTTCAAGGAGACGAACGGTCAGCTTGGAAAGAGGCGATCCTATCTGAAGTAAGGAGTCTGATACAAAAAGACACCTGGGATGTCGTTAGTAGACCGTCAAATAGAAATATTGTTGGCTGTCGATACGTTTTAACAACCAAGACAAATGTGGATAAATCAACTGTGAAAAAGGCAAGACTAGTTGCTCAAGCATTCAGTCAACGATTCGGAGTTGATTACGATAAAACGTTTGCGCCCGTAGCAAGGTTGGATACCATTAGACTATTGATGGCTTTATCTGTTGAGATGAATCTTGAGATTCATCAGGTAGACATTAATACGGCTTACTTAAATGGATATCTAGACGAAGAAATTTATATGCAAGTTCCAAAATTGTTGAAGGAATCGTTAATGAAACTGATATACAATGAGGGCGAGAAACCTTTTGTAATTAAACGAGCTAAAGAAATGCTTGAAAGTTTGAACACTGGTGGCGACGTATGCTTGCTAAAAAAATCCTTATACGGATTAAAACAAGCTGGTCGGCAATGGAATATAAGACTCGATAAGAAGTTAAAGGAAATGGGTTTAACACAAAGTCTAAATGAACCCTGTTTATATTTTAGAAAACAAGGTAACGAACATTTATTTGTACTTGTGTTTACAGATGATATTCTTATAGCGTCGGAAAAAGAAGAGCGCATAACTCGTTTTAAAAATGAACTAAGGAAGGAGTTTGAATTAAAAGATTATGGTCAAGCAAAATATCTTTTAGGAATTGACATCCGACGAACTGACAACGTCATTACATTGTCGCAAGAAGAATATTGTAAACAATTATTAACAAAATATAACATGCAAGATGCGAATAATATTAAAACACCTATGGAAATTAGTAATGGTAGAAAAATAGAACGATGTGATGATGAAAAGGCTAAGAATTGGCCATATCGAGAATTGATAGGCTCATTGATGTACCTAAGTGTTGCAACGAGGCCTGATATCACAAATTCTGTGGTAAAACTGGCACAATTCTGTAACAATCCTAAGCAAGAAGACTGGAAAGCGGCAAAACGGATTTTACGCTATTTGAAAGGAACAATAAACTACGGACTGGTGTATAAGAAAACTGGTGAGTTCGTGAAAGGATACTGCGATGCAGATTGGGGAGTTGTTCCATAGACAGACGGTCATTTTCGGGATATGTTTTTACTTTAGCTGGTGCTGGCATCACGTGGATGTCGCGTAAACAACGAACTGTTGCAACATCCAGCTGCGAGGCGGAGTATGTCAGTCTTGCGGAAGCTGTTAAGGAAGGATTGTACCTACAAAGTTTACTCAACGAATTGGGGCTTGAAAGGTATGCGTCCATATCCCTTAATGCCGATAGTAGATCTGCGATTTTCCTTGCCCAAGATCCTGTGTTTCATGCTAGGAGCAAACACATCGATATTAAATATCATTTTGTTAGGAGGGTTCTAAAAGATAATAAAAGTATAAGTTTGGGACATGTAGCCACTACCGATATGATAGCAGATGTATTAACAAAACCGCTGCCTAGCATTAAACATTATAAATGTATAGACGGTATAGGTCTTAAATCTTGTTAAGATTTTTATACTTGCAGGATTTATTTATTTGTTTCATTTAATTTTAATTGAAGACTTTGTATTTGAGGGGGCGTGTTGAGGTTTGCATAGCCAAATACAAAGCCTTTTAATAATGTTATGTAAACTGGCCGTGTAACAGTATGTATCTTTTGAATTATTGTATTTGGAATGAAATAACAATGTACTGTTACTAAGCAATGTGTGCTAGTCTAATACGGTTGTCAAATGTGTTCACTCTATTGAAAATATAAGTTCCTATTCGACGGAAAACCTGGTTTACTTTCCACACTTACTCTGCAAGGGCGACTCGAAGCCCAACATTTCTTTGATCTGAATAGCAATGATTTTTCTGTCTTCCAGTTTTACTAGACTCTTTAATATTACAAATAGGGAGAGTGCAGCAATTTTTTATACTCTATTGAAAAATGTTAAGACTTGCGCAGGGGCAAGTCCTAGTAGTCTTTACTTTTAATAATTAAAAGTACTTAAAATGTCTGATGCCATATTATTTGCCACATGAATTTAATTTCGTGATATTTTTAACCGTCTTTATTTATTATTCTGTAATCCTGTATGAACAATGCCAATATTCGAATGCAACACAGTTTTTTTACGTTATAGTACATAGGGCATATTAATATGCTAGGCTAGTAGTCGCACATTGTGGAAGTCACAGTGGCCTTGGTTGATAAGTAATGCCTTGTTTATAAAGCAATGATCCCGCGTGGGGATAACCATACTGAGAAATAATGCACATTGTCGATACGTCGACGAGAGTCGGTGTGTAAGTTCGGGAAGTGGTGAGAGAGTGAAAGCTCTGAGTGTACTCGCGGCCTGCGCCTACGCCGGCCTGTTAGTACGTACATGTTAAGGCCGCGCGCACACTGCACGACACTTCACCAACTAACAGTATCATAAGTATATCGAAGTAAGCACACGCAAATGCCTACTGTACGAGCGTACATTATTGTGCACACAAGAGAACCCGAGACTGTATTTTGTTAGGAGATAAGTCGTTTCAAAATAACTGCCTAATTACCGTGTAGAGGTACGCCTTATTCTCGTCTTCGATGCCTGTGCATAGTGGTTATTTATATAGTGTATTGAAGTGTCGTACAGTCTGTACGCGGCTTAAGATCTCGAGATTACAAAATGGGCGTGGAGAATGTGAGATACAGCACAACAATCCAGTAAGAAACACCCGCTAGCAATTAGATAGTGTTAATTTAATTGTAATTATAATGTAAGGTAAAAAAAGATTGGTTCTTGTTTTAGTATAAGCGAAGAGCAATGATATAAAATAGTTTGTGTAATATTGAATAAGAGATGAAATTAAGATGCAAACTATTGGTTGTGATTCTGACACAATTTGTTAAGTTGTTCGTAGATATGTCACATGGAGAATTGTGGAACTTACTGACTTCATGATAAGGCCCTTTTATTTTTATTATGTTTTTTTAAATATTTTTTACTTGTCGTTCTCGTTTGTACATCGCTAACAATAACTGTACAGAGTACTTTTGGACTTAATTTAAGGCAATAAATGTATTTATTTTATAACTCGTGATGTAAGAATTTATTCTTAATTATTATAAAAAATATATAATATGCTTGTATACACGTGTTTGATTTTTGATGTAAGGGTTGGTGTACAATAAGTGCTAACGAATAATGCAATAATCTTATAAATGTTTTCAGGGAAAATTGTCATGGTAAATTATTAAAATCATCAAAAGTTATGTTTGTAAAACTGTTTTTTATTACAAATAACATATTTCTATGAGATTAATTACTTCCAACCTAAGCTGAAAACGGCGAAAATTTGTTTATATTTAGAAAATTACACTCTTATAGTTATTGCTTTATGCTAAAATCTGTCAAAATACAGATTCTTTTACAAATACAGCCAAAAGGTTATACACATGGCGCGTCGCGTGTCCCTTACCGCTCCCTACACCCGCTCCCCGCGTGCACTCTATCAGCACTCGTAATTAAAATAAAATATATTACTGTTATAAAAAACCGGATAGTAAATTAATACAAACATATTCCCTTTATATACTTTGGGTATTTTATTAATTATGAATCTTCTATAATATCCAGTAATCCGAAGATTCAAATAATCCGGCACCCGTTTTTAATGGTGAATTGGAACTATATTTAAATTATATTGATTGAATTTGTTGCTTTCTAATGACAAGGATTTGCCGCACTATGGTTGGTGGTCGAGTTCCGGTGGTGCGAGTTTCAAGAAATCATTTTTACAACGAATACCCAGAGTGATAACGTCCTCTGAGTCTGTCAGAACTGAATGCGACTCTCTCCATTTAGCGCAATCGAAAGGGAGTAAAGTATATAAAAACAGGGAAAACCAATGAATCATTTGGAGTTGGGAACATTATTGCCTAAATAATGTAAATTTTTATCTCTTACTTTTGATAGTCAGAAATATGGGTTGAAATTAGCGAATCATTTATCATTAATAATAAAAAGAATGTGTTAGTCGTCCTCTCTACAGACATGATAAATTAATGTAATGGGAACAAGTGAAATATAAAAACAGCACATTTAAAAATGCCTACGTAGGAACGTTCATTGAATATTTGAATTTAAAAGCAAAGTAATACGTAAGATGAAACATAAATATACAATGCGATCGAAAGTGCGAGACAATAAAGACCTAGATTGGCGTATGAAAATCAATTTATTTTAAGGCGATACCTCAAGGTCCATTTTCATACGTGAATTTAAATTCTTTACTTGCCAATACTTGTTTAGTTACCCAGATTAAAGCCGAAACAAAATGTATGAAAATGGACCTTGAGGTATCGCCTTAATATAGACCTTGAAGATTGCTGAGCTAACTGCAGATGTCGAATACCCGACTACAAATTGACTGAAGTGGATGTTATCATCTACATGTTTATATAATACCGATTGGATAGTTTTCTATGAATACAGAATGAAATTAGAAGATATAAGTACATTTTATTGTTAGCCACACACTCACTCACCCCTTTTATCCCCGGGGCGAGGCAAAGGCGCAAGAAGTGCACCCACTCTTCGCCGTGAGCTTCCGTGATCCGTCCCATGATGTAACAAAGGGCGAGCTCAGTTGGTGATCGAACCCGAGACCTGAGTACTACAGTCGTAAAATAAAACTACCATACAGGCCTTTTATTGTTCATAATAGTTTAAAAAAATATTTATTATTTTTCTATACAAAATGTGTGAGAGAGATAGAGCGGACGTGCGGTCAATAATAGTTTTCTTCAATTTACATAAGAAATACACTACAATATAATAATAAAGATAATTGTAATAAATATTGAAACATAATATTATATTATGGTATATAACATATAACGATGTAAATATAAAAAAGTGGCTTCCAGCAAACTTGTGAGTTGCTGGTTATAAGTACTTAGGTAAGTACCTATTATTTAAATTGTTTTTTTTTATCTTACCTGATTTGTATTCATTAACGAAAGAAAAATTCTTCCGTTCAAATGTTTATTTCTTGAATGAAATAAAATAAATAATTTAAATTGTTGTATGTACTTAATAATATAGATCCTACATAATATTATGTACCTAAGGGAATCGAATTCAAATATTTGTTACCCAAATCTTAAAAAAAAAATGGATTTTTAATCAAATCTATTGATTTAATTATCATGGAAAAATATTTCAAATGCTCTTTGTTTCTTTGGAAAAAAGATTAAAAAAATCACATTGCTTACTAACACACATAATATGGAACTGGAGGTAAGAAGAACTATCTCTGAGTATTAAAGTACGTAGATGAGCGGCAAATTATAGAGGCGCCACGATAGCAAGTGTGTCAATTTTTAAAGATAGCGTCAAAAGTTATCACTGTAGAAAATTGAGTGTAAGAAGAAAACCAGGCTTCAGCTTTGTTATGAAGCAGTTTTCAAAAGAATTATAACATAAGCAATAAACATTATTGAACATAATTATAAAACCCTGTTCAGAAGATTAAATCTGCTTTTCTTAACTTCAATGTAGTACATATTACTAGAAATTTGTATATTTGTCAAAAAACATAATTACACTATACGAGATTCAAGTTAATTAAAAGTAAATTCAATGTCCACCATTTTGTATTAACGGAACTTGGTTATATGACCTTTCAAATATATATAAATATTAATGTTTACTGTATATTATGAACTTATAAATTAACTTGACCTGTCCATCAATAAAAAAAATAAATTAATAGAGATATAAATATCATGATAGACTAATTATATAGATACAAATAATATGAAAACATATTAAGTATATATTTTGATAATTTGTATGATGTTATTAGCAAAATAAATTTATTTTGATTGTTTATTTTGATCTCATCACATTTCGTTTACAACTGTAAAATTCATATCATACCCTCTTGCTACGCTAGCGCTATTGTGTTGATTTCTCATCCCGTCCCTCATAATGGTCGTCCTTGCCTCTACACTTTATAAAACCAGTATTAAAAAAGTCTGTTCACATCTTACGACATAAAATTGTAAAGAATCTGATCAAGTAAAATGTCACGCGTATGATGTGATTGGTTGCACCTGAGTCAATTTTGTCTATGATACCGTATTTTAGCCAATCAACAATTACTATTTATAAAGCTCAGTTTGATAACCACGTTCGTAATCCTAATTAGATTGAATAAAATTGAAACATTTATTTTATTTTATTTATTCAATTAAAATATAAATCATTATTTTAGCAATAATATATTAAGTTTTTTTTTAAATATAGAAAGCTTTTGTTAAATATAGAGAAAGTATCATCCTTGATAAAATGGAAAATTATTACTCATTCATTATTCGAAATTAAGAAATATAAGGTTTTGTCTATGGAAATACAGAACGGAATCTTGTAAAAGATTAGGCCATTTCATAAAACAAATGTATAGTAACTCGCAGAAAATATCTTCGGGACAGTTGTATTTATTTCAGCTTTGCATTTTATTTCAAATTGAATCGTGAGCCACATTGTAGGTATAATAAAAAGGATTCATCCTCGACTCTAGCGGAAGGGTTAGCAGTCTCGGTTCTGCAATAGAAAAGATTTGCATTGAGAGGAGACGTAAGGTAAACATCGATTTTAATTTTTTCTCCTAAAATGGAATCGTGTGATGAAACTAAAGATAACGGGTTCCCAGGTGCGATAGAGTACATGGCAAGTGTTTATAATGTATTTTTAGTGTATCCTTGTACGAAATGAAAGTTTGACTTTTGCCACATATTCTTTTGAATGGCAGCTGACGGACTTACATCAAGTTACGAGAGTAGGTACTTGTGCAACGTAAACTATTTGCAGTGCCGCCGAATCTATTATTTTGACTAAATATCACTGGCTCGAGGTCGGAAATCAATTCCCAGATGTTGATGGTAATAGTTACCAGAACAGTATTTTCCTACGTAAAATGTCAAATTGTGAACTTGTCAAAGCTGGGTTGAGTCATAATGGCACTCTATTTATCGCCCTGACTTATTGTTTTAAGACTCATTAGCTGTGTTTACCCCAATATGTTATTGTAAATTACATTCCAATGTTATAAGATTTTATTCAAGTGATAAAAACTTGTTTTGATTTTTTTTATTGGTGGGTACTAAACTTTGTTGGCTTACTACTTCATTGTAGTGTTTTCCAGGTAAATTATGTTTTATGATTAATGATTCTAATGTATAACTGTAGTGTGAACAGAGCATAATATAGTGTGCTTATCTGGATATTTTTCCTTATAAGTATAGATCATTTTATTTTATTAAACAAAGAATTCTTTATGTTTATGATGGTAATGTACCACCTTTGTTATTGAAGTATATTATGTTGCTCAAATTATATTGTTCCTATCAGTAGTTTTGGACAAAATTATTATTTTATGGCATGGTTCTCTTATTGACTAACACAAAATTTTATCAAACTTTCGGAGTGATATAATGAGATATATTCAAAATATTTGTTATATTGGGTAATATTGTATCATCAAAATAAATATCATAAATATAATATTAATAGAAATATTATTAATAGAGATATGCAAATAACCCAGAGTCAGAAAAAGTCCAATTTCAGTTTTGTGATTAACAAACTATTTATAAACAAAGAAAATTATGAACAGACTTGCTGATGTATATTATGAGTCATTACTTCTATAAAAAAATATTCTAAAGGAATGGGTCTGAACCTTATTTGGATACAAATAGGCTGATAATATGAAATTGAACTGTTATAGAGTTTAACCTTATTTCAAAATACAGGGTAATTAGTACAAAAACTTTCAGGGCCATATCCTTCTAATTATTATTTAGTTATTACAAAAATTATGGCATAATATTGTTTTTGTATAGGCATTTAATTGTGATATGTCATATGTTGTAAACATTATAATCTAAGAAAAATAATTACCCGTTTCACAACATAAATGCTTCAGACAATAATTCTGTATACATTAACAAAAAATATTGGCATTAAATGAAATATTTTGGATGCCGTTATAACCTAAAAATTTGATTTCCAAAGAGATTTAAACTCATTCATTCAACTCATGTCGTAGTAAATAATATGTTATATATTTACAAACAAAAACCTTAAAATTTGAAATTATATATAATGATTTTTTTGTTATATTTGTCATGGGCCTGTGAAAGCTCAAGGAGATTATAAATGTGGTAAATTAAGATATCCTATTTGCACATTTGGGAACCTGTTTCATTTAATGGCATTCATTCAATACTAAGTCATTTCGTCATCAACAATTATTCACAGGCTTATCAATATCATCATTCATCAGCTATTACCATAACATCAAGAAGATAATATTTACAAAACTATTCATAATGCTTAACTATTAAAGATTTATTTAGTTTACTCTGCTTAGAATATATCATTTTAATATATTCCACAAACTGTAGGGCATTGGCCTTTTTATCATAATGTAGGCTAAACGCCTAAAATCATGAGCTAAAAAATTTCATTTCTATATTTATTATATAGCTAAATTTAGAGACTCCATGTTGCTTTTGCTAAAACCCTAAAGTTTTTTACGGTTTGTGAATCTAAGTATTGCACAAATGATTACTCATTATTTCCTGTCATTGTCTTAACATGCCTGGGAATTCTCTTCAAATGTATTAATGCATGTTAATTTTTTATAAGTGTCACACATCTTTTTTGTAAAGTCCAATCTTTTTTGGGCCATAGCCTTTTTGAATAGCCCCTAGTCAAAGAGGGGCAACGCATCATAAGTATTTTTGACCTTTAATGCAATCTGAGAAATCTATCATTTTACTGTAGGTTAACATATCAAGCTTTATCTATCCTTAATTCAAATTCCTTATCACATTCTATCTTGCATAATCAGTGACAATTTGTGATAAATAATGTTTGTATTATAAAAACACATGTTTATAAGAACCAACAATATAAAATTAATATGTAATTAATATTTTATATTATCCTATATTTGTTTATAAGAGGCGTGTCTTTGTTGGTTTTAAATTATGGGACTGCAAACAATATGGTAGTTTCCTATGTTTTACTGTATTATTTTTTATGATCTTTGACATAATACAAGAAAGAAAACAACTGTAAAAAGAATATCAATATAGTTTACAGACAAAGCAGTAATTAATATTTAAAATATTAGTAAGAGTGGGTGTCAGGTGCAAACACGTCGCTATCTCATTCCCACACACGTACTTTAATGGTGATGATGTCACAGTCTTATTAAATGTACGTGCCCTTAGCTTAGTATTATGGTAACATGTTGGGAATATTCTCATAAATTTTGTTGTTTACTCCATCGTTATCTTCCAAAATATGACTACTTCTAGGATTCAGTCACATTAATAGATAGAAATGTTCTAAATTTGTTTTTTTTTTCAAGCATTTTCACATAACTGTAATGTTAATATTTAAATATTAAACATACAGTATATTATTCTTGTGTGAATGGGCAAGTTATCCATGCATTTCATAAAGGTGGAATTTTTTTTAATTCCGTAACTAATCAGTTACTATTTATGAGTTCGATTGCATTTTTGTTTTGTTAAAATTATTATGAAATTGTCATGGCGGTTAGTTCATAAGTATATTACATAATGCATTTATTCGACGATAGGTTTTGCTCGTGACTCCTCCTGTAGAGTTCGTTCCCGATAGAATGTAGCCAGTAACACTTAAATAGTATATTTTTTAATAGTGAAACAATTTGTAACTTGAATTCGGAAGTTCCTTATTACCTTCTACAACCAAACTTATTAATAAGTCTTTTAGTATTAGTATTTTATACTACTTCCATTATAAATGTTGTAGCTGTGATGTGAAACGCTACATTCAGTATTAACAAAAATAAGGTAGTCCTCAGCCAACATTTGTTAAGTTTGTAATTTTTAATGGAGAATATAAAATATATTCTGGGCACACCCATTATGCATTTTTGTAAATTCATTGTATACCTTTAAACTTGGAATTCACATTGTGTTTTACAATTTTATTTTTCACACTTACAAAGTATTGTTTGATAAGAAATATATCTCAGGCGTTTAGTTGGAATGTAAACATCTATAAAATATAAAAATAAACCAATAAATGTTGTCTGCAATTATGAAATAAATATTATTTAAACAGTTCTTAAAACATTCTGATAGTTTTTATAATATGCAAATTACTTGTGTAATTAAGTTTTTTCTTAGTCCTGGTAATAGATTATTTAGGGATGCCTACTGCTAAGGCATACAACTGCATAATGTCCGATTTTGTCAATAGTATTCTTTTAATATGTGTTTATAAACATAGATTACATACAATAATCATAGGTCAGGGGTATCGTCCAACATACATAGAGTTAACAATTAGTTAATCACCTATCTTATGACCTATATTAGTTAATTGTTTTGCTATATTATGTGTAGTCGATATTTTGTAAGTGTTACTGATTGCGTGCGTTAACACTTTATGACATCACTTGATTTGAATTTATGATCAACCGTGCACTAACATTGCATGCAATGTTAGTAAATAGTCAAAATTTTGTTTATGTCTTGGTTTAATGCATTATAGTTATTTTTCAATTAATATAACTTATTTAGGTATATAAATAAAACTTAATTTATATTTATGCAATTATTTTATTTAGTATGTTATTTTTTTAAATTTAGGGTTTTTCAATTATTTA
This sequence comes from Manduca sexta, assembly GCF_014839805.1. Lineage (NCBI taxonomy): Eukaryota > Metazoa > Arthropoda > Insecta > Lepidoptera > Sphingidae > Manduca > Manduca sexta. Next base: position 5,295,380 of record NC_051117.1, on the reverse strand, counting down.
CTCATCGATTATTTGTTTATGTAACATTCTATAATGTATATTTATGGGATAAAATATGTTATTAATAATGAATATTTATCCTATGTTATATATTTATACAGCTGATGCTATATAAAATTACCAAATAATTTCATATATAAACATATTGCAACTATAACTATAATTCACATTTCGCACATATTACACGCAAATCTTGAAGAATATAAGTGGAAAAAAATAGTAGAATAAAATTACATATTCTAAACTAATTATAGTATAGTTATTTATTTATATCTTATATATATTATTTATATTTATGTTTATAAAATTATCCAAGTTTAAAGACAAAACGAATATTTATTTATGTAAAACATCAATGCGTCTATTGCTTTTTGGTACACTAATTCCTATTTATCGATGAATTAAAATAAATTAATTTACTCCAATTTAAATTTCTAATGACCGATTTCCACTTTCGTTGAATGTCACCGATCTCGCGAACGCGTCTTTAATTTCAATCATCGTGCACCCATATAAAATGAATTGCGTAAACTAATAACAGGTACAATGTAAAAACGAAATGGTGACCTCAAGATGTAGCCTTTCTAATGTTCGCTTACATAAGTATCATCATCGATGGCACGCTGGCATTAAATGCAACGCACTACCAGTAGTAAAGCGGCGGATAATAAATCTTCTCTGTATCAAGTTGCCTTACGATAATGGGTCTGTAAAAACTACCAAATTAGGATCTTTTTTTTTTTATTCAAAGGTTTAATAAACAAAATGATGTGAAAAATGACAATTTTAGTCGAAGTAAAATAAAATGGGTCCAAGGAATACTCGCATTGTGCTTTGTAATGCTTAAGAGAAAAATGCTAAAGGATTTTAGCTTCTATTTCCCAGTTATCATAATATAAGCTTTTAACCTAATTTCTAAACTTAAAAAAAATGCATACTACACTGCTTTTTTTTAAATATTAGTTTAACATTAGCTTCAGTTCTTTCGTGTAATACTATGCTTTGAAATGAGTAAGCAAAAATGTGTGGAAGACTGACTACACGCTTCCATTGACTAGCCAGCCAGTCTAAATACTATCCGGCTACTGTCATTGTGTTCATTGCGTGCAGTATTCGCATTGTTAGATCTCTAGACGACCTTTGTGACGCAGAGGACTAGTAACCAGCTGCTTAGAAACGAGAGGCACCCAATTCGATTTGCATTGTTTATTCACTGTGTAATTGAAAGTATTAAAGCTTATGTCAAACTGTATTGCAGAGATGGTCAATGAAATAATTTTAATAGTCATTGGCACAATTATAACATACTGTGCATCAGCGCTGTTGCTTGTGATAGCACGCGTTATGTTAAAAAAGAAAGGATTAATATTATATTTATAATTTTGGGTGACAACCCTATTATAAGTTAGGCACTACATACTACACAATTAGTCTATTACGTATCCTTGCATTTTACTTTACCTTGAAGTTAAATAAAAAAAATGAAAGTATGTAAATTATTCAACAAACAAAACTGGGTACAAAAGGATTTAACATATCGATATTAATTTGTTGCAATAGGTTGTTTGTTTATTTTAAATTAGTTTAGTTCTGTGTTAGAGTATGTCATATTTATTTTTATTTACATTGTAATATTTTAATGGAGGGACTTTGATCCATTATGATCCGTATTAGTTATTATAGACTTGGTGTAGGATCCAAACCCATATTTAATATTTGCTATTTCGCCGCTTGCCAACAGCATTATTAAAAAAATACTCGAGATTAGATTAGATAAACTGTAAATTTTAATACATCAAAATATTTACAATTCAAGCCATTTTCCAAAATATTAATACAAAACTTCACCTAGATAGAATGTTAAGTGTAGTACCAACTAGCAACCACTAACTAACCCAGCACTTGATAATACGTTCCATTTTATTCTTATATGGATTATCAAGCGTATGATTTGTTTACTAACGCGCCGGTGGAGTAGCGGTTTTACTGTGTATTCCGTCAATCTACATTTCTGTTTGCTGGCCGAATATTAAGTATAATATTCCGTTAGTTCGCTCTCAAAATACGAGGGCACGCGCATGATTATTTTTATATGTTCGAGCGTGGCGAGGACTATCGTTTTTCTTTTTAATTGTGATTTACTTCATGAAAATGATAGTATTTCATATTAAGTATTATATTTTTTCGTTTTTTTTTTTATTATGGATGTTAATTGTATTATGATCTTGTTACTTGAAATGCCTGAATAAAGTTGGATATCATAAATAATGATTTGCGTAATAAAATATTAGATCAGTAATTATATTAGGAGTTATAATCATTGGATTTTCCGTATCTCAGGGGATTTTATTGTGTTAATCCTGTATTGAATGCCATCATAGTTTGTTATTGTTTATAATTTATTTGTTTTAGCATAACGACAAATGTTTTTGATTTCGTTTGGTTACACACGCTTTGGGGCACAGTTGTCCTAGTCCCGTAATACTATATAATATTAACTGTATTTCTGTATAAAATGTGATTTCAATGAATCAAAATTGAGTCAACTAAGTGTGAATAATTTGAGTGGTGAAGTTTCTTTGTAATTCAGTCTTTTTCAATAGGTATTATATGTAGGTATATTTTTATATTTATATATTTTTACCGCTAATAAAAGCTGTCACCAAGCATTGGTTATGATGTTTTGGTTTTAGGTACATTGTATGCAGTAGAATTATTGAGTATTCTGGGGTTAGCATATTATGTGACGAGTGACGAATTATTTTGGGCCATTTAGTACTTTGAATTAATTTTTTTTAGTATTGCTACCATTTATATTTTTTCTATAAAATCCGTAAATTTTTTTAATTAATTTAAATGTCTAACATTCGTCTAAACATAAGAAATCATTATTTCGATTAGTTCATTTTAGGGATGGAATCGAAGATTGAGTTTGAAAACGGCAGTAATATTTAAATTTATTCATATCTATGCACTGAAGTATCTTAGTTTAAGGTTCAAATGAAACATGTATTTAATTTTTATTTATTTTTTTCCAGAATACAGTGGAGTCGTGCCTGCTGTTAGTTGACATTGTTTGTTGGTTTCTCACTGAAGGCCACAAAACCATTAGGCTCTTGGGGCTAGGATGTCAGTGTTGAATCAGAGCGGAGAAGAGCAGGTAAAAAACTGTTCCTATATCTCTATTGTTCAATATCAATATATGTGTGTGTGTGTGTTGTCCATTATTTGTTAATTACAATGTTCCGAACGTATTTAACTTGTATAATTTAATGCTCTCTGACGTCAGTCAGAATAACACGTATGAACCGTGACGTCATTCGATTCTCTTGTGAGAGAAAATGTTGTTAGGATCCGGTTTTTTTTTTGGTCTGTGTTTATTTTGTGAACAAAATATTTTCATACTTTTGTAAATCACTAAAAAAAGGATTAGTTTAAAATTCAAATACCTTTCTACATCATAAAATTTTGTATATATTTAAGAAAAGGTCAATTCTGCCACTACTTATTTTATTTACTTATTTTGCTTATTTTGACCCGTCATGTGATGTTTGAGGTATATATAAACACATATTATAACAGAAATCCCAAGCGACTCGTGAGTAAAAATCGAAAACTGAATTTTGATTCTCCGAACGGTGAATTAAACCTACTACCCCACAGCTTAGAGCAAGTACACTATCCCTATAAACGAATAATATTTGATTAGTGGTATGTTATTTAATGTTGTATGTGTTTATGTTTTCAGGTGGAATGTCCCCTGTGTATGGAACCCCTCGAAGTGGACGATCTCCACTTCTACCCGTGCACATGTGGATATCAAGTATGTCGTTTTACATCAGGAAGCTTATTCTCTAACCCCCTTATTCATAGTCATTATTTATTTATTTAGCATTTTATATACAAAAGTATACAGGCGGACTTAATGCCATAGGCATTCTCTACCAGTCAACCTTAGGGTGATCTGGTTATTTATCTAAGCTCTATCTTTGCTGTGATAATAAGTCTGTTTCTCTGTGTTGACGGCATGGCAGCCTTCGCAGTGCGTAGACATAGGGCCGTTGTGATTGGCTAATATTGAGATACAACTTGAATCTAGTTGGCTGTCAGATCAACAAAGCTGAACATACAGCAAGCTGTCAGATAAACAAAGTTGAGAAACAGACTTGTTATCACACCAATGCTCCGTCCTTAGATAAATAACCTCTATGAATAAGCGGGTAAGGCTGTGCAAACTCATAACACGCCGCGTTACGTTATCTTCGTGAAATTAGCAGGAATGGTATTCTGTATGCCATAGGGAGGCTAAGTAAACTATCGTATCTGAAAAAATAACGATATTCACTTGATTAATACCAAACTCATGAAAAAAAGTTAGTAAATGATTTTTAATTAAGTATTTTTTCGTTTGTTTTTAAAATTAAATGGGTTTGTTAGTAAACAGTACTTTGATTACGAAACGCTAAAAAGTGACGCACTTAGGAGCAATCGATTTCTATTGTGTTAAACGCGATGTAGTGCGTTACGTGCTTGTTACGTACGCACTGTCATAATAACGCGTGGCATGCAGAATATGGCCCTGTTCGGTATTTTGCTGACATTAAATTTAGTATGAGAGAAAGACATGGCCTTGAAATGAAATAAATTACTCACAATATGACGCCAAATCTCTTTTAGCTTTCGCAAAAGAAGCATAATAAATAAGCTTTATAATTACATCCATTTGAATTTCAATCCATATTAACATAGAAACTGACGTATCTGACCTAATGTGAATGTGATAACACTTCAATATTTTATTTTTGATTCGTGGAGGAAGTTTATAGCCCTGAAAAAGACGAAGCGTGGAACACCTCTCACGTACGGTTCATTTAATTGCTTGCCAATTTGTTGTGATCAGTTCATCCGTGTTACAGATATGCCGGTTTTGCTGGAACCGAATCCGGGAAGGCGAGAACGGGCTGTGTCCAGCGTGTCGGAAAGCCTACCCGGAGAACCCGGCAGACTTCATTCCGCTCAGTCAAGAGCAGGTAATGTAATTTAAGTCGTTTTAATGTTTATCATTTTGTCCAACCGGTCATATTGGAACTTAGTTATGGATTAATATTGGAACTTAGTTATGAGTGAATACAGAACGCTTTTCAATTCTGTATGATTGTTATAATAATTGTTTCATTCGAGAAATAAGCGCTAAAATGGGGACTGGATGTTTAAAAAAAATGCGTTTTTGACGCCTATATAGAACGTCATCTGTTGCCCAGAATCATAATCCATGTTTTATTCATATCACAAACGTTTATTTTTTTGGGACACCCTATATACTAAGCATTTGTAGACATCCCGCTATACCGCTATCCATGCATTATGAATTTTATTCATATTATAAAATTTTTATCCTTTTTGGGACACCCTATATATAAACCATTTGTAGACACCCGCTATCCATGTGCTAATGAATACCGTTTTGTGTCCAGGTGGCGGCCATAAAGACGGAGAAGAAGGCTCGCGAGCAGAAGCGGCGCAACAAGACGCTGGAGTCGCGGCGCGCGCTGGCCAACGTGCGCGTGGTGCAGAACAACCTCGTGTTCGTCGTCGGCCTGCCCGTGCGGCTCGCCGACCCGGAGGTCACTACTATTTTTTTTGTATTTTTTATTTTTTTTTTGTGGCGACGTTTTATACTTTTTGCAATTTCAAGTTGGGATCACTAGCCTTACTATACACTGACTGGATAAACGGATCGACCTCGACAACCAACCAATCAAAATATGTAAAAAAAACTATTTTGATTGGTGTAGTTTATTGTACAGTTCTGTATCCACTGGTGACAATCAACGGATCCTAATCAACCATTCAGAATAAGTTATTTATATGTCTAACAAACTTTATGATTGCTTTATTTACCAACTCTGTTATTATCATCTTGTATCCACCGTTACAATAAAGATCCATTCCAACTATTAACCAATCAAAATGAGTCATTCGAGTATTAGCAAATAACTCTGATTGATAAATTGTTGTTATAAAATGGCGTAAACATAGTTAATTGAAATCGCTTATATATCTACATTAATTACTACCCACCCATATAATATTATTTAGCACGAGTCATCATTATTGCTTTTAGTATATTTATATCTGCCATGGGAAACCAAACCCTATTGCCTTACATTCATTTATATACTTACTGTGGAAGTGTTATAAAAAAAGTTTTTAGAATTTGAGTCTTATTTTAAATGTATGTATATTTCCAGATCTTAAAACGGCAGGAGTACTTTGGCAAATATGGCAAAATTCACAAAGTAGTTATAAACCAAAGTACAGCATATGCAGGGTCACAGGTGAGACATATTATTTACTGTCACTCTTTATGAAGTAAAATGTGTTATTAGACATGTTGCATGATACTCTCGGGTTAAGACACTGTTGGATCAAGGCTAGTTTAGTATAGCATCACACCTCAATCTTACAAAATATACAAATAATCTTAATCATATTACAATCTTAGGTCAGTAAGTAGCACGAGGCATTTTGCTAAAACAGTACTTTCACTCCAGCAGGCTTTATCTCTACTAGTATTTATTGCCGTTCTCAATGAAGTCACTTAAGATATCATATTTTTTTTATTTGATTGACGAGACGAGCTCGCCGTTCGCCTGATGGTAATCGATACGACCGCCCATAAACAGTAGAAACACCATCCAACACCTTGAATTACAAAGTATTGGGTATTCCACGGCGCTCGCCATCCTGAGACATGAGATTTTAAGTCTCATTATGTCCAGTAGTTACACTGGCTACAATGTCCTTTAAACTGGAACACAACAGTGACTACACGCTGCTGCTTGATGGAAATAGACATTGCCATGCTACCTACCCGAGCGGAGTCTCACATAAGAGAGACCTACCACAAGTGGTCATTGATCTACCATTTGCAATAATAATCCAACTACGGAATACTGTAGTAACAAATAGCGTTGCCCCCCGCCGCAGGGTCCGTCCGCGTCGGCGTACGTGACGTACGTGTCGCCGGCGGACGCGTTGCGCGCCATCCAGGGCGTCAACAACGTGACGCTCGACGGGCGCGTGCTCAAGGGCTCGCTCGGCACCACCAAGTACTGCGCCAACTTCATGAAGAACCAGCCCTGTCCGAAGCCGGACTGCATGTATCTGCACGAATTAGGTGAGACCATTGTCGACCCTGGGCGGAGCTAGAATTGTTTTCCAAGCGGGAACGTGCCCTAGTGGATTTGGTAATGTTGATGGAAATAATAAGTTTTAAAGAGTGCTTCGATGGCGTGGTTGTATTTCGTGCGCGGCAAGACACCGCGCCGAGGCGGTTTCGAATGCTGGGTTGGGCAGCGGTATTGGATTTTGCCGCTTAGTATCTGCCCGAAGTCTGGAATTTGAACCCAATATAGAGACCTTTGCGGATGTCTTTTTGTTGTTTATTAAAAGTTAATAGTAGGCCTATTTTGAGCGTGGGTATGGCCCAGATGACAGCTTCATCTATGTCGTCTTATGTGTATAATATACAAAGGAATATAAGGCGCGATTTACCACGATCACCGTAATCGAAATGTCATTTGAACCGGTCTGCACGACGAGGGATCTAAAATAAAATATCAATAATTGTTGTAGAGTGTTTAAAATTAATTAAACCTTTGAATATATATTTTTTTCATATAAATCAACTACTACAGGGTGTTACAGAAACTAGGTATAATATTTAAACCATGTTTATGAGGAAGGGTTCGTAGCTTATTGGTATAAGAAAAAATGGGTATTGTAAAAAATGATTTCGACACTTCTTTCAGTAGAAAACTTTGTTAATTAATGAAAGTATTTTGTATTGCTAATGGAACCGATGTCGGTAAACTAACTTTTTTTGTTTATTCTCCGAAGCTGATGTCTATGAAAGTTACTTAAATTCGTTACAATCACATCGCCAGGTGATCCAAAAGCGTCGTTTACGAAGGAGGAGATGCACGCGGGTCTACACCAGGTGTACGAGCGGAAGCTCCACAACCAGCTGTTGGCCGCGCAGAGGGACAAGCCAGACGACAAACACAGCAACAGTTCAGGTACACGCGATCGTCGACCGACTAGCGACCACCACTGATACCTTATACAGGGTGTTAGGATAATGGGGGATTTAAGATTCATAGCTGTCTTTCTCCTTTTTTCTATATTTAATAATAGCAATATCTAAGAATTAGATTATCGTATTAAGGGGGGTGTTAGGTTTCTCAATATAATTAATTTATGACGGGTTACAAATTTCGATTCATTAGTAATGGCCCTGCAACGTAATTGAGAAGTATCCGGAAATTATAATGGAATTGCTAATAAAAATATCATTGTTTCGGTGTGGATACTTCCTAAGTTAAAAACAATAGTTATTTGCTCTATGACTAATATCCAAATAAAAAACGATTACAGGTAATTCTAGTACGAATGCAGAAAAGAGCAGTTCTAAAGATGGTAAGTGTTGCATATTCGACCCTTTTCATTACAAACTTAACAATACACAAGGAACTAAATTGTCCCTCTATTTGCAGGTAATCAAACGAACTTTATACCGACAACAGTGGTCACATCTTCACATATAAACATAGTCAATTCTAAGTGAGTAACATTCAGTGAGTGGTGTCGAGTGACTCGTTACATGTTGGCTACATTATGCTTGCTGTTTGCGTTGTAGATCTAAAAAGGAGTGTGTTAACGGCAGCTCGGGCAGCGGCAATAGCAACGGGGTCGGCAGCGGCAGTTCTAGCAGCGGGAGCAGCAGCGGCAAGGAGGCGTGGCCCAGTCTCGGCTCCTCGCCGCCCAGCGACAGTCCCGCCAGAAAACAGTCCAGTCCAAAACCTCACAATTCTACGGGTAACAATGTTTGCTCATTAACAAGAACCCATGTTTTAATATACAGGGTGTTGTTTATTTATGGATTTATTATTGTGAATTTGTGTAGCATATTTTTGTGAAAGAATATCCTTCGTTGGAAACAATAAAGTATATTTTCCATTTCAGTTAAGTCACAAGAAAACGGCACATCAGAATCTTCCAGTCCCACACAATTACAAACGAACACACAACAGGCTCAAACGAAAAATAGTAAAGACACACACACGGAAAGCAATAAAACGAAATCAAACAGGGATACAAATAGCACAAATGGCCAGACAAAGAAGAACAAAAGTGATAAATCCAAACAGAAGTCTAGCAATAGTATTAGTAATGATAATAATTGTGAAGAAATAGTTGATACGTACAGTGGACAGACGCAGAGCTCATCGGTGTTCGAGAACGACACGCAACAGAATTACTTATCAAACGAATTGGACGAACTGGAGTCTGATAGACATAGTTTGTTGGAGAACCACGACCTGTTAGACAATAGCGATCACAGCCTGTTGGACGACGACAACACGCATAACCTGTTAAACGACGCGAACAATGAGGTCATGATGATGCAGAGGCATAGAGAAATGTTGGCCGGCCTAGTGGACAACAATCATTTGATGCCGCAAATGAAAAGCCCTATATTAAACGGGTACGGACTGTTAGACAGAGATATGAGTTATTTAGCAAATGATAGACAGATTAGTCAAATTAACCAAGGTATGATGGACCAGAAGGAATTGCTCCTGAGGGAACGCAGTCAGAGTGAAATGTTGATGAGACAAAACGAGTTGTTGGCGAGACAGATAAATGTTATGGTCGAACCTAAACATTATATGCCCTCGTCTAGTATAGGACTCGAGTCTGCTAGTGAATTATTAGGTAAGATCGTCCTAAAGTACCGCCATGGCATGGTTCATTTGCCAGTGCGCTCTAATTTCTTAATAAAATAACTGACATCAATTAATAGGACACTAATTAGTATTCTGAGACGTTTCCTCGAAAATTCCTCGACTCCACTCAACCTCACTGGAGGCAATTTATATTCTTAGTTAAAAAAATCTCGTCCACTCAGCGTCACTCAACACTTTTCCTTTCTCGAGGAAAGGAATCAACTTTCAAATTCAAGGTATCTCGCCACTTACCTTAAGGAATACTCGAGGAAAGTTATTAGCTTTGTAAACAGTGTTACAATCTGATTACTGTATTCTGATATTATTTCAAGTGTGTTAAAAATGGATTTCCAATGGTTCCTGCAATACTTGTACGATACTCCATACGAATATCCCGAAGATATTCCTCAAGATTTCTCAAAGAGGAACCTCAAGAATAGCTCAAACTAACTCAAACTAACTAAGAACACCATTTTCGAGGATTCCTTGAATTAATTCTGAACGTAACCTCGATTGTGATAAGGTTGAAAAATTTTCGAGGAAAAGTCTTAGAATATGCGTGTTAATCTCGTTACGGTTTCGATTTTAGCATAATCTCAGGTCAGGACTAAATAACATTTCTTTTATGTTTAAACCTATTTTCTCAGGAGATCCATGGTCTATCATCTCTTATTAATTTGTATTATATCGATAGCTTTGCGTTTCAGGTGCTAATTTCCATCCGAACCCTTCAATGCTGCCACCGTTCGGCATGCGCGTGGAGGGTTCGCTGGGTCTGAACATGGGCGGTTTCGTGCTGCACAATCAGCACAACCAGCACAACCAGCACAGCCAACACAACCAGCACGTGTCACAGCCGCAGCAACAGCTCGTTAATGGTTTCGACGCGCCACAGTCTAATGTGAGTGCCGTTTGGTTGTCGTATTTTTGACTTAAATAGTTGGAATCTGTGAGCTGAGATTCTAAAATAGGGCCGTATTAGTAAATTAATCTCAACTTTGAGTAGAATCTCAAGTAGACATTTAATTTAAAATTAAAGCAAAGCTTAAGGTGTCATTTGAGAGCTTTTACTCAGTCGAGTCGGCCTTCTTTAATGAACAAAACTCAGCTGTCAAAATCCATCATAATATGCTATGACTTAGGATATTATTTGAGAAGTTTTTGTCTGTTTATTAAATAGCAATAATCTTCTCGTTTAAAAATGGTTCCACTGTTTCAAAGCAACAATCATAAGATGCTGACTTTCATTTGACGAGCTGATATCGTACTTCAGAACGAAATTGAGTTGCACTTATTAATATGACCCTTGTCCGTCGACCTGCCATAGCCTCTTAAATTAACATTTTATTTTATACCAGACTAATCTTCGAATTTAATTAATTAAAATTGCAAATGTAGTGGACTCAAATGGCAGTGTTTGCATCAACAATGCTGCATGACAAATACTTACTCGTAGAACGTTTGCTACACGCATATTGACTGTGCTAGTCATATAGTAATGATATTGGCAGCAACAATAAGCAATACTGAACTAAACCACAAAAACATACTTCAAACTAATAAATCAAAGCTGTCGCACTTGATTATCGAATTTCTCAAAAGTCACCTTTAAGTGTCTCAAAGTCATAATGTTATCTATAATATTTTTACGTAGTTAAGTAACAACACTAGTGAAGTTATCTTATTAATGACATGATTGTAATATACTGTTAAGTTTTTGTCGAAAATAGTTTTAGTAGTTTATACATATCTAATGTTCGTGGAGTATGTGTTGAAAGACGCGTTTGTTGCTCTAAAAATAAGTTTAAGTCCAAAATTATACATTAAACTTATTTTAATCATTAATAATCATTATAATTTTATTTGAAAGTAAAAGTTTGTAGTCTTGTGATGAAATGTGACAGGTTATTTTAAATCAGTCTAGTTATACTAAAATTTATTTACCTCATAAGCTTTACACTATTAAAACTGTTTTCTTTTTATATTTCTCCAAGTGCAATATTCGTGCACTAATCAGAATGTAACATTTTAAATAATTATTTAAAAAATACAGCTACAGTATTACATATCTGAATCCTAGTTATATACAGGGCTTTTTGTGGGGGCACCCAGGGGTCCCCAAAGGAAATTTCGAAAATATCTAAAAAATTGCCATTAAAAAGTACAGGAAGGGAGGGTACAAAAAAATATGGCTTACAACTATCGAGAATGAATGTGCCCGCAAAAAAGAAATAAAAAGGCCTGGTTATATGTATTACGTTATATTAATCTTTAATGTTATTTCTACAATGAATGGTACGTATGATGTGTGTACAGAGCGAAGGTCGGTACCTAGCGGAGAGTATGGACAAGTTCTTCATGGACTTCCACAAGGCGCAGCAGATGCGGCTGCAGTCACGGACGGGCGCGGGGGCGAGTGCAGGCGCGGGCGCGGGCGCGGACGAGCGCCGCTACCTCGACCACCAGCCGCTGCCGCACAACGTGCTCAGCGCCGAGCGACTCGAGATGGAACACAAGCAGAGGTACCCACTGTTACTATATCGATCATGAGGTAATACTTAATGCGACTGTACAGGGACAAACCAACAGGTATGAATGTGTTTCTTGGGTTAAAACTCGATATACATTCGCAAACATAAGTCTACCTCAAATACTTTATGGGTAGATACCCAAAAGTATAGATAAAATGCTTACTTTGGATCAATGAGCCTATCTCTATGTCCAACACAAATAAGGATCTGATGTTAAAGACTAACATCTGAGAAGTAGCGTGTTTTGCAATCGTGGATTTTGCGATTTATTTCAATCGATGGTAAGTTGGGTGCCATGTGTAGAGTATTGGTGTATATTGATCGACGAGATGATTATCCCGCTTCCATCGACATGATTATGATCTCAACATGCCACTTACGTGGGCTACTATGCTGGGATTAATACCTTGCATATTGTAATCGCTTTTTGGATGGATGTAATATATCTTACTACCAACTTAATATTAATTTTGTTCTCTTACATACAAGATCAACGCCCGAATACTCAAACGATTCTCAACCAACCGAGTTGTCTGAGGCCTACTTAAATTTAACAGGCTACTTAATATAAATGGCATTCTCAAACGTACATTAAAAGATTTTACGGAAAACTCAGTTGAGGAGCAGTTAATTTGCTATAGATTATAAAAAGTTTGTTTTCGTTTACATAATCTTAATAAAATGATATTTATGTGCAAATCTCGTATAATTGTCGGTTTCAAATCGTAATGACGTTGGCACAGTGAGTTTATTGAGGTACAATAACGTTCCAGAATGAACAACTTCCGTGGCGCGGAGTCAGGCGGGCGGGCGGCGGGCGACGGCGACGACGACCTCGACTTCGACCCCTTCAAGGAGACGCAGAAGGCCTTCGCAGAACTCATGGAAACGGAAATGATGCAGAATGCAGTTTCTAGCGGGTAGACTATTTCTTCAATCATATTTTTATATGACAAATTGAATACATTACTTCATTGTGAATACAATGTAGTTCAATTATATCAACAATGCAAATGTGTTTTAAGATGTATGACAATAATTATGTCGATCTGCCTGGTGTACATATATTGAGATAGTAGAGTGAGAAAATAAACGGATAGCTATTATTAGTGTATGCTGTAAAGCGCCCGCGAGCATGCTTCTTTAAACTTATCCAATATTTGTTTCATATATCGTTGATACCGCGTTCACGATACGCCGGAACTCTGGATTTGCACCTATTACTTAATTAGTATATACTGTATGCTGATTAGCTGTGGAACGCGACTAGCCGTCAAATTACTGTATCAGACTTTCACCACGTGTACCGTATTTTGTTTTAATTAGGGTTCAAAATATTTCCAATACCCTCCTCTATAACTATTTTTCCACGTTAATTATGTCGTATTTAGTAATGTGTTGACGGTTCCAGTGATAACATGGATCGCGTGCGTCGCTCCCGCCTGGCACCCCCCGGGTTCAGTCACATGAACTCATTCGGGCTCGGCGTGCCGCGTCAACAGACACACCACCAAGGTACATACCAATATTTACAAATAATATGTCACTATATTTGAAGGTATACTTTCGAGGAATAAGTAGCTTTTGCTAGCTACTATGAAAGTACATTTCGCTCCTGTAATGTCTGCACCTCGTGTCGCTTTCGTATCAGTGCTTACCTTAATCAGACTGTATAGTTTTTATATTTAATGCAAGCCACATACACTTATTTATTAGCATCATACAGTATATTAAATATGTTCAACGAATATCATACGAAATCAAACATTTTGGAATATATATTTGTAATTATCCGTTGTGATATATAATGGTACTATAATATTTTGGAGTGTGTGTGGTTTTAATTAGTTTTTAAGAATTTTCGCAATATAATGATAATGTTGGTCACAAATCACAATAGACGCGCAACGGGTAGCGTGAGAGTGACGCGACGGTAACATTCCAGGTTACAACTCGAACAACGCCATGTTCTCAGACTGGACGCAGATGGACCCGGCGATCATGTCGACGTCGGTGAACTTCGGCAAGTCGGTGCAGAGCCAGCTGCTGCTCCTCCAACGCCGCGCTCACGCCGCAGCAGCAGGAACTGTTCGCGCGCTTCAACCAGCTGGGCGTCGGCGTCGGCAAGCTGCCGGCGCTGCAGTGGGGCGCGCGAGCGCGGGCGCCGGCGCGGCCGCCGCGGGGTAGGGTTGGGGCGCTCTTCGGCATCCCGCTGCCGCCCGGCTTCGCGCCCGCCTTCCCGGGCAGCAAGCCGCCGCACGCCGCGCACGCGCCGCACGGCTCGCACGCGCCGCACGCCACACACGCCTCACACAACCAGCACGCGCAACACCCCCCGGAGTGCATCGACGCCAAGTGAACGCGACACACACACTCCTATTCACTTATATTATTGTTTCTTTCCGTTGGTGATGTGATCGATAAATCTTTGTATTAGAAGGAGCGTATTTTAACGAGAGAAATATGATAACGAAGGAATTTGTAAAATAAATTAACCTATTTGTTTTATTTTTAAATTGATTTATTTATTTTTTCGTTCGGCTCGTCCCCGTTGATTTATCATATTTCTTGGACGACTTGACTGTTCTCGTTTCGGCGCACGTTATGTGTATATTCGTTACTTATATATCTTTACTAGAATCATATCCCTGTTATGACAGATTATATTTTCTATATTAAAATGAGATGCCAATAACTCGCTGTTCCATTTGTACCTTATTGAGCCATTAACCATGAAAAAGATCATTAAAATTAATGCAAGAATTGAATACACATTCTTTCAATGATTTTTTTACCTTCACTTCTTTATTTAAACGAGTCGACACAACGTTGCATGGGATTTAACTGAATCTCTTGAAAATGAATTTTATTGAAATATATAATATGAAGACGAACACAACAACGCATTTTATCAATTACTATATATTATGGCAAATAGTCCTAAGAATGGTTTTAACACAGTTCTTATACTTATTTTTTTTTCCTTTTAGCAAGGCTACGGGATTTTACGGATGCCATTACTTTATGGATACTAAGGGTAGGAAGAATGAAAGTAAGTAAGTATGTTTAGTACAAAGGTAGCTGAACAAATTCAACACTTAAAAAAGCTTCTACACATTAACTTTAATTGAAATATTCTTTTTTTTTTCATCAAATACATATAAAGTAAACGCTTTAAGGTGGTAGCTCATTTTCATACATTTTGTTTCGACTTTACTACTTGTTTAGTTACCCAGATTAAAGCCGAAATAAAATGTATGAAAATGGACCTTGAGGTATCGCCTTAACGTTTATTTTAGTAAAGAAAAGGCGATTGTTGATAAGACGAATAAAGTTGAAAGGCCTTTTGCTATTTTCAATTTGTTCAGGTAATTTTGTCGCTGACTGTACCTACCCTCATTTCTTGTGGCTTATAGAGGCAGATGAGCAGGGGATGAAGAGAGTAAAGTGGTTATCATTCCACACTATTGTATCGGTCACTCTTTATATTATGATGGTAGGTGATCAATGATAATTACAAACAATAGTACATTATCTGTCGTACAAGACTGTATGTGCTCCGTGGTCACTTACAAAACAGTAGGTAGTGATAACCGTCTCGAATTTAAGAGCCATCGTATTGATAGACCTGGCAGCAGTGTGCAAGGACTAGTTTCTTCTAGCTTGAGTAACATTATAGCTACATAATACTGGTCATTTGAGATCTAAAATCTATCTTCACAATGACTTGCGCAGTTACGTATACAGATTGTTGGGTTGGGGTTGGTACTATTTGAGTAAGGAGTTTCCTATCAGGCGAGCGACTTGCTCGTGTCGGCATTTAGTTATAAAGTACATAAACCATTATTATTATTAGCTTTATTAGGAGAATTAAAAATAACAAAATAAATTCATAACACAAGAATCTTCTAATCCTGCACTATTAAAAAGCAAAGAGTGCCAGTCGCCGGATCATTGGAATTTTGGGATTACTGGATTATAGAGAAAAAACATAATAAAGAAAATAAAGCATGTCATAAAGAGAATATATGTATATTAAAAATAAATACTATGACTTCCCATCGATGTAACCCCGTGGGTCAGGGCCATCCCACGGGACAGGACTCCCATTATGCCATACAAAGAGTCCCGATCCCTCTGGTTGTAAGGCGAGCTTCAGAGGCACTTCGGCCGCATCTTCAGGAGTCACGTTACCAGCACCTCTTGTCATATCAGAGATCACATAGCCTGGATGGATGCAGTTTACTGTTATACCTGAAATATGAAATAAAAATGGCTACTTTTAAGGCTGTTTATAGATAATTCAAACTTACATCACATAACTATTAAGGATGCGGCTGGTATGACCTTTTCTTTTGCCGAAGTATAAGATCAAAGGCTCGTCTACACATTTATAACACTTGCATTTGGCAGATTAATATTCTGAGGATGAATATGCGTAATATTATGAGTGTTGCACTTTGTATGTAGTATTTAGATCAATTGAAAGCGACAGATTTTTCTGTTGGGGAAACAAGCAAATGCCGCGTCCTTTCTAAATGATTTGATGCCTCATTTAGACTATTGGTGAGTAAATATCATTATGTATTATGAGTAATGAATACACCGGAAAAAGCTGTAAATACTCGTATTCGTGACTACTCGCCTGTACTCAGAAGATATCTAAATCGGGGTAAAGGTGTAAAAGTTTAGAAGATGAACGGCGAAGGAAGATTACAAAATACGAACTGAAGATTAGTATATATTTTTTAACTTATTGTTTGCCATCGTTAAATGACCCTAAGTACGTTATTTTACTTGACATATCTATACTACTATACAAAGCTGAAGAGTAAGTTTGAACGCGCTATTATTTATAAAAAGCGAAAAAGCCTTTTGACTTTAAATCAAATATAAATACGCAATATATTAAAACCTACCTTTCGGCGATAATCTACGGCTCAAATTAAAAGTGTACGCGTTGACTCCAACTTTAGACACGACATAGGGTGAATCACCCCAAGTGTCCTTCAAATCGTCACCGCGCTTCACCGCTTCTATGTAACTCTGCATCAATTCCTTCAGCTCATCTAAAGTTAAATCTTCTGAACTGAATTTATTTCTTAATTCTTCTGAAGGTAAACGCGACAAATGACCCGACGAACTCGATATGTTCACAATTTTCCCTCCATTTTTCACGTACGGTATCACAGTTTCACAAAAGTTCACTAAACCGAAAAAGTTTATTAAAATTGTCTGTTCAGCCTGATAGCATAGCGGTTCCTTAGCGTCCTTGAGGAATAGTATTCCTGCATTATTAATTAAAATTTCTATTTGTTTGTTACGGTTCTGCGAAATCCGAAATGCTTCTTTGATCAGAGACGTCTAGTTTGTGAAAAGTTGGATGTAAGTTACTTTTTTTCAATTCTTCTATCGCTTGGACACCTCGATTTTCATTTCTTGCTGTGAGATACACTAAACCTTCATATTTCGAACACAATTTTTTAACAATGGCAAAACCGAGGCCTTTATTCGCGCCAGTTACTATAGCTACTTTCTGTGGTGACATTATTACTCAGAACAAGAACAAGCATAGAAGGAATCTAAATTACCCTCATATACTTATCCTATTTTTTCAAATAGGCCAAAACCGTTGGAAAGAACGAGACAAATATTATGTTGCTAAGGTCGGCTTGCGTACACTTTAAAATTATCAAATGGTTACCTTTGGTCCTCTTTATGATGCCGAATTAAAAAGCAAATAAAATGTCAAATGTTCCAACTTGCCAACCTCAAAACAATGTCACAAACGCGCCCACACAATTTAGTTACGTTATACTTCAGCGCGTGCTTTTCAAAAGTGGCTGCATGTTTTGTAATATTTTTGTTGTTAATTCTAATAAATACACAGTGCTGTTTAAGTATAATATAGCCCTACGAACAAGGAATGGCCTGCGTTATTATGGGGTGTAAATCTCATTCTTGTCGTAAAGAAAATGAAACTGAAATCATCAGCTTCCATCGGTGAGTAAACAAAAAACCTAATATATTTGCTTAAACCCTGTACATAAGTGCAAAAAATATTATTAATTAATCTTTATTATGCTGTAGTCATATTATAATCTGCTGTTGGCCATTCGATACAGTAATTATTAAGTATTTTTCATTTTTATCAATTTACGTAGTCGTGTTCAATAGTGTTGTTCTGTATATTCTGTCGATAACATAGATGTTAGTATATTGTAGTTGACTATTTTGCATAAATTGCGTTTTACTTTCAATATACGGTGGTGAAGTGGTAAAAGCCACTTGGAAACCGTGCGCCAAGGGTGGGGGTTGAGGAAACTATCTGATTTTCATAGTGTGTTTCATTGCAGATTCCCCACAGATGATGCTATGAGGCAAAAATGGATCGTTGCCATAGCTCGTCCCAATTGGCATTGGAAAAACAGCACCGTGTTTGCTCTATGCATTTCGACAAAGTTTTATTAACTTTGAAATAAGTTATCAAACATATGTGACATGAATGATACCGCTGTGTTTTAATTTTATTGTCCCATTTTAGTAGCTTCTGTCAAATCACACTTCTTGGGTATCTTTTAATCCCTAAGAAAGTCAGAAAAGAACAGAAGGCGTACTGGCTTTCTCCTAAACGAAATTCCGGCCGATTTCTTTTTGTTACTTACAGTTTCCATTCCTTCCGAAATTTCTAAAATTTTCTTAATTTAATAATCTAAATGCTAAACCATTTTTGTGTGAATGACGTTTCGGAAGGCATGGAAACTGCTGTAAATAGCAAATGAAAATTGGATAAAATTTAGCTCGAAGAGAGCCGGTAGTTCTATAGTTCATTGTAATTTAACAGCTTCTTAACGAGTGATTTTATATACCCAGACCTCATTTGGTACTTGAATACCAAATTAGGGTTTTGATATCTTTTTTTTAACCTTTATCTAAAATAGCATTTTGCAACGGTTTGTAGTTGACTGACCGAAAAGTGTTTATTTTAGCAGGTCTGTGAATTTACCATAGCCGATAGTCAAAGCATCTATCGATATCGATAAGATGTCAGAAGAGATCGCAACACAATTAAATTTCTTGCTGTCAAAGACAGAGTACACTCAAATGTCATAATGTTACTTCTATGCTTGTCATTGTTCTGAGCATTATTAACCCTTAAAATTATCTTGCAAATATTTGTTAGAGATAAAAACTGCGTTCACGCTTATTCAATGCTTATTGCGTAATAAAGAATTTATTTAACGATAATACGTTCAAGATAGTTGGTTCAATGTGTGATATTAAATACCTTTATATTTATTTACTTCTATTGTAAAGTGTATCAATTGCCTAAAGGACTTTAATAGGGAGATTGATACATACTCAGCTATAGCATAACCTAGTCACGATAGGTTTAGTGTTTTTGAATATTTACATATCGACTTACTATATCCACATTGACAATGTTTTATCATTGATAATAATTTTCTAAAAAAAACTAAACTATGCGCTTTTAACCTACAACTTGTTTACCTACTATGACGTTACTCTACGACATTCTAGAAATGTTTGTAACAATTATTATTATTTTTTTATCTGAACAAAAACGTTCACCGAATATAAATTCCAGCAGAGACAAATAAACTAGAATTCTAGTAGATACTGGAATTTCCTTGACCAATACATTGACCATAGACTACAAAAATTAAGAATAAAACTACATTTACACCACAACGAGACGTTAACGTCACGTAAACTACCTACGTGATTTATATTTTGTCTCACCATTTCAATAACAATGTGGTAAAATAGCAATATATTATGTGAATTTCTACCAATTGCATAAAAAGAAGTAGACTTGTTGTAAACTAAGATGCAACGGAGCCATGCATGCTTTCCTATAAAAATACATTTAGTTCTAGTAGCTTCAGTTATTCAAAAAACATGATAAGCCTTATTTCAGCGCCATCTATGTTCGTATATTTAAACCTGATCACCATCGCAGCTTGTTCAGTTTCGATGATACACCGCGCAGCGTAAACAGAGTCGCGTAGTGTGCGTATCCGTTCTGATACAAAGTACACCTTCATGACGTTTCTAGAATAGGTCAGAATGCTTCGCCTACAAACGCCTTCGATTTTTGGTGATGAAAATGTTCTACGGTCAATCGACTGGCTCGAAAATTTCCCGTGGAAGCAAGAGAACAGTGTGAGAACGGAAAACGATAAGTATGTGATAAGTTTACAAGTCAAAGACTTTTCTCCCGAAGAGATAAAAGTAAAGACTGCAGACGGTTTTATTGTGGTTGAAGCAAAACACGAAGAGAAAAGAGACGAACACGGCTTTATATCCAGAGAGTTAAAAAGGAGATACCAGTTACCCAAAGGATGTCGTTTAGAAAATGTAACTTCTAAACTGTCACCTGATGGATTTTTAACAATAGTGATACCAAGACCAGCGCTCTTAAATCAAGATACGCTAATACCAGTTTCACACGAAGCTTCTAAACCTAAATCTAAACTGTGAAGGCATACATCTCGGAAATATTTGTTACCACTGAGTGAGGTGTCACACGAGGTGTGCAGATAGATACTTAGTAATATTGATAACCGATAATCACAAAGTTTGTTGTGCGTAAATATCTTTATTTCTACGGGGTCTATCGCTTACAATTTTATATGAGGGATAATAGGAAACTACCATGGAGTAAAATTTTATTTTCTTATTATCGGTAGTGGTTCGGAAAAGCAATTTATTTGTATACAAATCTATGGTGTACTTAGTTATAAGTTTATAAATAAATAATTATTATAATGTGTTTCTTTATTCAAGTTTATGTTTTCCTGTTTCTATACCTTAGCCTGTAAAATAAGTTTATCCAAAAACACGTTTACCTTTTCAAGCACATCCAAAATTTAGCAAAAACGCAAAAGGCTGACCCAGACATAACGGCTTTGCTGTTGCGTTCTCCGTAGACAGTAAGATTAAGTATTGAAAATCTTATAAAAAAATAAAAATACTCTGCCGCTCTTTCTATGTTCATCCTTATAACATACCTGTACATCCTGTTGTAGACCCTCAAAATAGGTACCACCAATATGAAGATAGGTTTATAAAACAGCATAGAAAGCAGTAAGCATTGTTATCTTATCACGGTAAAAAAAAGAAAGCGTGCTTCTGTTGTGGCGTTTTCGCGCTGTCCTTTTCCACTCAAGCAGCGTTATGGCCTGTGGCACTGGGTGACGTCACATTTCACTATTTTTGTAATTTGACAGGTACCCTTTCCACCAAATTTCGAAGCTTTTTAACTTATTAATTATTGCGGGGATTTTGAAAATTCATTTTTTGATAGATTTTGGATGAAACACATTTTAGATAAATGTATTTTAAAAAGTCGTCAACTACTCTGGACCTATTTTATAAACCTGTTAATTGTCTAGTTTGGTAATCTTAAATTAACGATCCATAAAGGAAATATTATTTGAATTTCGAAAGTGAGTATTTATTGAATTTGTTTACATTTATTATAATGCCTAGTGATGAGTATTCTACGGCTTGCTCTAGTCTGTAACTATTCTAAAATGTTATTTCTTTATCGATACATATTTTTTTATTGCAATTATTTACTTACGCCACAAGTATGCAAGAACATGATGATTGCTAACGTTATGCGGGCCTGCATCGAAAATATTTTGTTGATAGGAATAACTTCTATCTAAATTCTAATCTAATTTATTACATAATTATTTATTACAATATAATTATCACCAAAGTGTAGGCAATTAGAGGTAGATATCTCTTAGGAACAATGTTAGTAGTTAGTACCTACGTTTTTGTGCCACTGAATTAATTCCAAAATTCTTTTATACCGAAAAATGCCTACGTATTAAAAGATTACACGCTTTCTATTATCTTAAGATAATAACTTACCACAGAAAATAAATCCTTACCACTTTGTAATAAAAGCGTAATCAAAACAATTTATCATCGAATTAGATTTCAGTGCGGTGTTGTCAAGCGATTGTATCCTTTATAGAACGACAAATAAGGTAGATGGTAGAGTATTCCAATGTTTGCAAAATGTATCCCGAACGTACGGTTGTGTCCTTGGTTACAGTTCACTGGTAGCAATGAAGTGATACGAACGTGCAAATAGAATTTTTGTTGCAAACCAACATTTCGCTGTGAGTCCTTTTTTATTTGTTTACATAATTTTTTTAGCAGTATTAAAGTATTCATCAAACGTTAATACAATGCATCATGCATGCTTTTGACTTCAATTATTTTAATCAGAATGACTTTGTCTATCTAGTTCTTAAATGAGAGTAGGCAGCATTTGTGTTAGTAAATTATCTGAATTAATTTTGTTTTTTATCTCCTAAGAATATATTATTTTGATTTAGTGATAACGAAATCGGATTAAAATTCTTTTTTATATAGGTGACTTTTTGTTGTGAAGGTAGTTATAAAAACAAAATAGTTTTTTTTCGTGTTTACCTAGGCGATGTTATGTCTAAAGTTTTTTTTACAATAAGTCTGTGATTGCAATTCCAAACCTGGATACCCCAACTATATCTAAGGACTGGGGTCTTGTCCTTGTTTTTATATTCATGATCACTCAGGCAGGATAAGCCGTGGTAGAATATTTCAAAACTTCCAATGCACGGATTTTAATTGCATCTAAAGTGGTTATGATGACATAATTTATAGAAACAACTGTGGCAATTTTTAGAAAATAGTGTTTGAATTGTATTTTGTTAGCCGCCTCTGGATTTAAGACACATAGTCAAAGTTTCTTTTAAGTTGTTATTAGGAATCTGTATGAATACAGCAATATTTGCCTTACAAATATTTTTAAAACTAGTTAGCGCAACCATGCATATGACGTCTCAGCAAAAGTATTTGTAATTTTAATAAATAAACTCATGTGAGCAAGCATCGAAACACCTGTTTCCTAAGATTATATTTATCAGCCATAAGTTCATAGATATATGTAATCGTATTTACGTTTGCATATGTTTCGCGGGCATAGTTTTTTTAAGTTGCTATGCAGGAATATTTGGGAAAATTATAGCTTACGAATCAAGGCTCTATGTTAAAATAACACTAATCGATGTCTAAATGAACTAAAGATAAAACCTTTAGAGCAAACAACAAATGAGTCAAGTCGAATATAAAACAAAAATTGCCCAAGCTACTTATAATAACTTTTTAAATAACGTGTGAGTTTTAAAATCTTTGATTCGAGTCCTAAGTGTTTTTAGTAAATTATTGAACATGGTTAGATGTGAATATAACTCTTCCACAAAGTTAATCTGTTTGTCGTTTATAATCCCTTGGCCGCTTCTTGTGTATAACTTTGGAGATAAGAATCGGTGATATTTTTACGCCAAAATATGAGGTACCAGAGAATCTATTACGATATAACACAGAACATTGGATATTTACAATGAATACATTCCTGATTTGACTTGGTAATTTCTTTTTTGGCCCTCTTGATACAACAAACATTGATATTTCAGTAACTCCGCAGCATCCATCATCTTATAAACAAGGAATACAAATACGAATTTATTTTGATTAGAAAAAAAGTTTGTTTCTTATCTTCTCCTTACTGTTATTCCACCACTGTGTGTTACATCTACTAACTTAACTACTGTCAGTTTTACGTATAGATTTTTTTAATCCATCCTAAATGATAACTAACAAAAATTATTCATAAACACTTTTTAAAAAAAATAAATCCCAAAAAGAATTGAACTTATTAAGAAATTATTATAACACAATCAATGTAATCTTCTTTCCAATTCTTATTTTTATGTTGTAACTTATAACATAATATTAAAATATATTTCATTGTAATCATATATTTATTTGTCAGTTAACCAATTTAAAATAGGTATCGATGCCAAAAAAAATACAGTAAAAAATTAAAAATATTTTTTAGAAGAGAGGCACCATGACGTCAATCCCAACAGAAACGTTATTCGAGTACATCATAGTTGAGTACAGATGGATCATTGTGATACTGGCACTTCTGCCGATGTCGGCTGCGTGGAAGCTGTGGTCCATCATCAGGAACTACGTGGTGTTCAAGATGAACAGCGCGCCCAAAATGCACGACCAGAAAGTCAAGGATGTGCAAAGACAGGTAATGTACTAGCAATGGCGAAGGCTCCACATATCCTGATTCCTGCTCGCTTTTATAAAGAATTTATGTAGAATCTATCAGTAGAACGATTTGCAGACCTCATTTATGCATATTAGTAGCTATATGTTGTGTTCGGTTCCCGTTCGGAATATCTCACGTTTTGCCACTGGTGATCAGTATACCCAGTTTTACGAAAGATGGCTCATTTCGATTACAAATAGTAAAGTTATGTAATCAGTGAAGCCCATAAAAGTATAAAATAATGTATAATGTATAAAATAAACACAACTAAGTAACAGTTCAAAGATCAAACTGAGCAGACACTATTATGTCTTGTTTCGTGAGTCGTGAGATTTCGTTCTTTTTTTACACGTTCGTTTCAAAGTGACCCTTA
Organism: Manduca sexta; assembly: GCF_014839805.1. Classification (NCBI taxonomy): domain Eukaryota; kingdom Metazoa; phylum Arthropoda; class Insecta; order Lepidoptera; family Sphingidae; genus Manduca; species Manduca sexta. Next base: position 5,270,534 of record NC_051117.1, on the reverse strand, counting down.
ATGCACCTGATGGTAACTGGAGTGGAGTTCAATAGAATGTCGAATAATATAAACGCCTTGTGTACGTTGTCGCTATCCGGGCGGATATAAATTACATCCTACCACCAGCGACTTTCAGAAATTATACTGGATTTCCTGGCCCTCTTAATTGATCTAATATAAATATTTACCATTCATAAAAACATTTTCTCGTAAAGATTTTGCTTTTAAAATTCTCGAGCAATGGGACAGCCAAGTAAAAAATAAAGCAAATTTTACTGAACAGGTTTTATATGAGGCAATTTGTGCAATAATTATTTGCTGAATTACTCATGGTCTATAAAAAAGTCATGCTCTTGTTATTACTGCCATCAATATCAGTCATAAACTCTAACGAGTGCCTACACTTACAAAGAATTTTGTTAAGCACTATTTATATGCGCTTTTTAGTTGGCTTTGTAACATTAGATTACAATTTAGTACTCGCACCTGTGGTATACAGCGCACCTACTTGGGCTGTGAAATCTGATTCTGGGTTCGATTCATCTTTTTTTCGAACCTTTGACTTTTTGCGTCTGCTCCTTCCTTCCGGAATAGAAGGCATATTTGATTTTAGTTTTTCAGATATAAATAAAATATACCACTTTGTTTAGTTCAGGGGTTCCCTTACTGTATTTTCTCATACACCGCTTTAAAAAAAATCTGGTTTCGGAGGACATTTTTTTTTAGATTTTGCATAGAAAGTGCATTATAACTACCGACTAGCTATTGCGAAAAGTTATGTGGTCACCGTCTCTCTTACGACCCGTATCAACTGCCTACGTTGATAGGTGAAGTCAAGCCACATTTTAGTACTTTAATATCAAACCAGATACATTTTCCTGGACCACCTCGCTTACGAGTTGTGGACTCCCATTTTTTTGGTCAGGCCAACGTAGAGCCCCGTCAAGTCTTCCGTGGACCCCTGGTAGTCTAAGTGAACCACTTTGGAAATCAATGGTCTAGTTCAATAAATACGAACAGTTAAATTTAATAACAAGGCCGTCTGCTCATTTGATGATTGTTGTTCACAATCCTTAACCTACAATTGGCAATTCGTCTGAAGTAGCCAGGATGTTTCCATTCTTTAGCACTGACCGGGTGGGCGAACGTTAAATAGAGATGAAACGGTGCAGTAACACCTGTTTTCGTTTAAAATAATGTTTTTGAAGATGTTATTGCGAGGAATCTATTAATAATACGTAACATAACACTTTAGACTTACATAGGTAGTTATTTCATATTAGAAATATACTATATTTCTTTTTGTATGCATTTACATTTAACGTTGTCTTATAAATAAATAAAAATATAAATCAAAAAATATATTGATATCGAATATCGATTGAAATCAAGGAATTTACAGTAAGTAGTCGTTTGTTTTTAAACCATGTCCTTATCTCGCTTAAATATTTCTTTACGGCACTGAATAAATTTGCTGTAGATTTTAAAAGCCCACGAGCCTGACGTCAACCTTCTGATTTCTTTGTTAGTTCTCCCTTTATCTCCTGACACAAAGTGCTATCCCACCCAATAGTCATGGTAATGACAGTCCACAACCTAAACTATATTTCCACTAAACCAAAGATGAGTCTTCGTTGACGAAGTATTGTCAGAAAATAACACATACAAGTACAAGTACACATACTTACGTCTCTATACCCGAAAGGATAGGCAGAATAACAACTAGGTCACCCATTTTTTATTTCGTTCCATTAATCAGGCCATACCGGACACAAATTCCAGACAACGAGCTGGTGTTGAGCAGAAAACCCAATACCAATGTGAGAATCGAACGCAAGATCTCAGCACGGGGTAGAAAAAAAAGCTAAGCTTACGAATTGTATTCTAAACTTTCTTTGCAGGTGAAGGCATGGTTATCCGGTGACCGTTCGACGCGGCTATGCACCGCTCGTCCTACTTGGCAGACGATGTCTTTCCGCCACGGCCTCTACAAGAAGACCTTCACCAACATCAAAGTCAATTTGGTTGATGTTTTGGAGGTGGACACCGAAAACATGGTGATTAGGATTTTTTGACTATGTTGCCATTACTTTCTTTGTTTTATAGAAATCTTAAATCTCAGGATGATGATGGTTAGATGGTTAGAATTTCTACATGGAAAAAATGGTGACCACTTAAGAAATTCATAATTATAAATACGAAAATAAGTCTGTCTGTAAAGCTTTAACGGCTAAACCATAGAACCGATATCGATTAAATTTGATTGGAGATAGTTTGAGACCCTGGAATGGACATAGGTTACTTTTTATATCGAAGTATAGGCATCTAGCTTTTTTATTGTTTTCAAGGACGAGACAAGCTTGCCGTTCGCCTGATGGTAAGCGATACGACCGCTCATGAACAGAAGAAACATCATCCAACACCTTGAATAATAAAGTATTGTTTGGTATTTTACTGCGCTCACTATCCTGAGACATAGGATGTTAAGCCTTAGTATGTCCAGTAGTTAAACTGGTTACAACGTTCTTCAAACCGGAACACAATATTGACTATACACTTCTGCTTGGCGGCAGAAATAAAGATTGCCGTGGTACCTACCCAGGCGAACTCTCATATATACAAGAGATCACCAGTATAGACATTTTTAAATTTATCCTGAAACCATTCGAAGATAGACAGATTATTTCAATTTATTCAGTTGCATTAAACAACACGAAGATTAGAATAATTTATTTATCAGTTTCCTGTTTTCCATGTCCTTGAGCATATAGTTGGTCTGCAGGTCGATAACCCGACAGTAGGTACATTTATATATTTTTTTGTAATTAATTAATTCTCCTTTAGATTTTCCTGGTTGTTATATGTTTACCTTGTTTAAATTCAGGTCAGGTATAATTAAACGTGGTAAAATATGTTATTTAAACACCCTACGTAAATATACCTATTGCGTCACGATTTGTATGGTTACAAGATTGCTGAAAAACCAACAAATACCATCACTTCTAGCTCCAAATAAATTATAAACGTAATAAGTAATATAATAGCCCTTATTATTATTCTTATATATTGTATCACCAATTTTTTAAACGTTGTATGTGTTTATGGGTTGCTATTTTCCCTAATTCTTAGCTATTCGATCTACTTATTTTCTTACAAATATCCAAAACTATGACGATAATGTAGAATCAAAAACGTCTAATTTTACAATTTTCTATGACGCCACGAACAACTTCCTCGCCTTATAGGAAGGGATACGATTACTCATTTACAGAAGGCAAACCATGCAAACTTGAACTAGGAGCACTGGGTGGCATTCGCTTGCGCTTGACAGCCTGAGACGTTGGATGTTGATACTCAAAGTGCTGATCTTAAATAGGGTGAGGTCCTGGGCAAAAGCAAAAAACAAACAGAGCCGAGGTCTTAGGCGGAGCAAAAAAACTTCCTGATTAAAACAGTTTTGTAAGTAAAATGCTAAAAAAGGGTATTCCGAAGCTCTGCGGGAGGCTCCTGTAAATCCCAAACCCCAAGCGATTGGCCAATTCACTCTCCTCCCTTAAGGCCGCTACTACGTTTAAGAGGCCAACTTGAAATAAAATAACTCCTATAATAAAATTGATCATTTACTTCCATTACAGACAGTGCGTTGCGAGCCTTTGGTAACAATGGGCCAGCTGTCCAGAACTCTACAGCCTCTTGGCTTAGCTTTAGCCGTGGTGCCAGAGTTGGACCAGTTGACAGTCGGCGGGTTGGTGATGGGCACGGGTGTGGAGACCTCGTCGCATCGCTTCGGGCTATTCCAGCACATCTGCTTGCAGTATGAGCTGGTGCTTGCTGATGGATCCGTTGTTACCTGTAGCAAGGTGGGATTTTATAAAACGTTTGCCAGTGATATCTTGATGCTGCATAAAATAACGAAGTAAGCGCTAAATAAATTAAAACTTGTAATTATTTTAGAGGCTATGTGGCTCCAGTTATCCGCCGATAAATTGCGATGTCAATTTTCAATTGCTAGTGCATCCAAAAATTTGAATTATGCATAGAACCTAATATTATTCAAATTAATTATATCTTGATTTTTAAGCATTGTAGTTATTCCTGTTTAAATTACACTTGATTTTTTTTATTTAGGATGAGAACCCTGATTTGTTTTACACGGTGCCCTGGTCTTACGGCACTCTCGGCTTTTTAACTTCAGTCGTCATCAAACTTGTGCCAGCTAAGAAGTAAGTATTTATAGTTCGATCTTAAAAGTGAACTAACATACAATTGCAAATTGTGTATAGTTTGTTCTATCAATCTACGTATATACCTATTTATTACTTTTATATTTCTAAATAAAGAGAAGTATGATGCAAAAGCGATGTTGGTTAACCGTAATCACACCACAAAAAACTACAAATCCAAATAGATTCAATTATTTCGCAAATTCATTGTAAAACAAAAGTACCACTCGGACCGAGCCATTCACGTGATGCTATATAAAACTCAATAAATTTCATTACCTTCAAGATTCGTTCGTGTACAATACCACCCGTACCACAGCCTTTCGGATTTGGTGAAACGTTTTACCCAAGAGTCGGTGAAACCAAACCCTCATCAGTTCGTGGAAGCAGTTGTGTTCACCAAGGACTCTGGAGTTGTCATGTTGGGAGATATGGTCGATGAAGTCGGCAGAGATGGAAAGGTAAATTATTTAATTAGAAGGTGAAGGAAATTATTTTTTCAACTGATGGTACGTGATAATTAATCCAGATTGTGACTTCCAATAGTTAAACTTAATTTTTATACTGAGTAATGGAAACTGAAAATATATGATATAATTTACAAAGAATACACACATAATTTTTTAGAATAATCAGAGGTGTGTGCCCTTGGGATTTGAACCTGCGGACATTCGTCTCGGCAGACCGTTCCACAACCAACTAGGCTATCGCCGCTTGTTAACTGAAAATATAAATGAATATAAATAAATGCTATAATGCTATAAAGTGCTGTATGAGACCTGTTTCGCACGCACACCACATACGTTCGGGATGATGCATTAGTTTGTTTGAGTTTTTATACCTTGTTATATTCTCATCTATTTGTGTGTGTTTGTTGTTTTTTATAACATTTTTTTTATCATTCTTTGTTTTGTTTTTGTATTTGTATTTGTAAATGGATCCTGAATTTAAAATGTCCGTGTTACGAACGAAGTCTTTTAATTCTTCATTTTTATTTTATCAATGACTACTGTTTCTTCATTGCAGATGAATCCCATTGGCAAATGGTACGCGGAATGGTTCTTCAAGCAAGTCGAAAAGTATCTAAAACGTAAAAGGTCCGTTGTCGAGTACATTCCGCTTCGTGATTACTACCACAGACATACTCGGAGCTTGTTTTGGGAGCTGCAGGTCAGTAATCTTTCTATTTTTAATAAATAGCAGTATTATTAACCGAAGACAACAATTACCTTTTTATATTAACCAAACTTAATAAGGGCCTGTTTAAATGTACGTACAAAACGTACGTCAATTTTATTAACGAGTAGATAGGAAAGCGAGATAGTGCATGAAACTTTTTTGCAATAGCAAGAACACTGCAGCGAGTGTAATTCAATCAGTCAATTATAAAATCTGGTGTTTTTTAGAAAAAGAACAGAGTTCAGTGCTGACTTTGTAATTTAAATGTCTGTGTGGTGTTACTACAGTTTGTAAGCAAAGGGTACTCTTTCAGTTTTAAATTCAATAGTATAAAAGTAAATAACAACAATGCAAACTATTATGTACAGGACATAATTTCCTTCGGCAACAACTTCATTTTCCGTTATCTATTCGGGTGGCTGATGCCTCCAGAAGTGTCTCTACTGAAGCTCACGCAACCAGACGCGATAGCCAAGCTGTACGAACGGGCGCACGTCATCCAAGACATGCTCTTGCCGATAGAACATCTAGAAGCTTCTATCAACTGCTTCCATGATGAGTTTGAGGTTAGTTGTTGTCGTTGAGATATTTGATGTTTTATTTCTTGTGCTAATATTGCGTAGGGTTAAACATATGACCAGACATTTTTTCTTTCCTTTTAAAACTGAACTTGAAGATAGTTCGGATAATAAATGATAAAAGTCGTAGGAGCCTTAGAGCCTCTTCATTTAATATGGTGAATGATGATGTTTCACCGATGAAGAGTGGGTCTCCAAGTAATATTAAAAATCTTTGATATATGCTGTAAACAAACCATTGCACAAACATAATCAATTAGGGTATAGTTGTAATCTAGAGATTTCCTTGCAATGCATCAGGTCTGCCTCTTATGCGTCAAAAAATACTATTACGGGATTTCAGTAGGTAACAACGCCGACGTGGGAAGTTGATAGATAACTCTACTATTTGTCTTAATTCCCAAAACCATTTCTTTTAACCAGCCGAAAAAGTAACACCATTAATACCAGAAAAATAATTATGAATTATTATTTAAGACTCACTTCATATAGTTTTACTTAAAATATTTAAATCGGTGTTTTTTCTAGGTGTATCCCATTTGGTTATGTCCATTCAAAGTGTTCAACAATCCGGGACAGCTGAAGATCAAATCGAATGTGGACTCGGAAATGTTTGTTGATGTGGGTGTCTATGGAGTTCCTAAGGCTAAGGGATTTGAGACTGTAAGTATTGACACCAGAAATATAAGTCAATACCTATTACCACTTGAGGTCGCCTTCAAATTATTTTATTCCAATGACATTTAGATAAGAAAGTATACAAAAAATTATAAAAAATAAATGTCATGGTTTTATAATTTAATCCCAAAGAAATGATTTACAAAAACCTTTCACAAAATTGTAATCGTCATTCCGTTGGAACCTGATTTTAAAAACCTCACTCTAAAAATGACATTCCAGATAAAAAACGTACGCTAACGGTATGTAACGCTGTTTCTTAAATGGTGATGATATAAACACCTTCAATTTCAGATAAAATCAACCCGCAACGTAGAAAACTTCGTGATGGAACATCAAGGCTTCCAAATGCTGTACGCCGATACATACACGAGTTTAGAAGAGTTTAGGAAAATGTTCGATCATACTCTATACGATAAAGTTAGGAATTCCTTGCCCTATTGTAAAGAAGCGTTCCCTGAGATTTATGGAAAAGTCAACAAGACCGTTAGAAAATAAAATTATTGGCAAATCTTTTTGTTAATTATGATTTTAATATAATTGGGTAATATGTTTATTAAATACCTAACAAAGAATACTATTTTTTTATTGTATTGAATGAACTGAAAAAACTGAAAATGAATGACGAGACGAGCTTGCCGTTCGCCTGATGGTAAGCGATACGACCCTATAAACAGTAGTAACACCATCCAACACCATGAATTACGAAGTATTGATGTCCAGTAGTTACAGGCTACAATGTCCTTCAAACCGGAACACAACAGTGACCACATACTGCTGTTGGGCAGCAGAAATAGAGATTGCGCTAGTACCTACGCAGGCGCACTTTCACATATGAGAGACCTACCAGTGATTGTTTATTTTAAAATGAAATTAACTAAGTACAAAACGTATAATACTTTGTCATCAGTTTATGTAGGTAATATAAACTTATAATGTACCAAAATCGTTAAAGGGCATGAAGATTACCTCGAACAAAATATGTGCACTAGATGCAAACGGCTACCCCTTTAGTTTACAAGCTTGAAGATATATATTTTGGTTTTAGTATGAAAAACGAGTAGTAGTACGTTCTTGACATTTATAGCTTAACATTTCCAACCCCAGTTTACTTCAAATAGAGAACGGCTAACCGCCAATAAAGTCTGGAAACGTTTGTCTTGAACTATTATTTTTTATTGTCTGTTATATCACTATAAACGTAAACGAGTGTTTTCGCGGCTCGTTACGGCTTTGTCAAGGGCGCTGATGTTATACAGCCAATTTGTGGCAACAGTATAAAGGGTGAATAGGTCAGTTATATTTTTATTCGAGAACTAAAAAGAACATTGTGTTATAAGTAGTCTTTGAATTCATCATAATATAACGATTAAGATATGTTCATTTTTAAGTACGGCATGTTTTCATCAACTCTATTCAATACAAAAGTAGAGCTACATCACTTGGTCAATGACGTGAGTGCTATTATTCTCGAATGCAAATGGACGTGAGCGGTGCCAGGAGCAAGGGCTAGTTAGATAGTTTTACTAAAAAAAGTCGTATTGGAAAATCATAAATTTGGAAAAGATTCTGGCGAATTATTTAACAATTGTATCTTCAATGACTTGGCTAATAGATGCTATGCATAAAAGCTACATAAAGATGTGATTATAAGCGCTTCGTTCACATTCAATATGATTATTCTCGATATCTTTTCATATACGTAGTACCTAGATTTAATCTCTTTGGCTGTGTCATGTCTATTATATGCTGATAAAATTATCTGTAAATACAAGCGGGCCGGATTTGATGCGCGAAACTTATTAAAATATTATCAACTATAATCTAACGCAGGTGTTCGCACGGGAATGCACTTGAGGCATTTGTCAGCAATTATATTACAAGTCATTCGTGTACTGAAAGTCGTACCAGCTGCTAATATTATCTTATTTCTCACTAATATATGCAGGTATTATATATAGTATCTAGGCAACAATGTTAAGCAATTAAAAATCAAACTAATGACCACCTCCGCGATTATATACTTACTATTTGATAACATTTTACATTTCATGATTTAGTATAAGTATTTGTATCATTTTCAGGCATCAATAATTAATTAATAATAATAGCTTATACTTATTAATTGTTACTTGTAGTTCTTCAGAAAGGTTTGGAGCAGAACAAACCTCCAAAGCTGCTTTCTGCAAGTAGGAAAAAAAAATGAAAAAGAAAGATAAAAATGCAATAGTAAGTAACCGAGGCTTACACCTTTAACCTTCTTAAGTTACATGTGTATTCTTTGTCGATCATAGCTCGTTTTAACAGCGAAGGAATACACCTTGAGGTAACCTACGGGCCGAAGAATTTAATATAACAATTTCGAAGGTATGTGAAGTCTGGCGACCAGCCTTAAGCTTGATGGACTAAGGTCTAAACCCTCTCAGTAAAAGAGAAGGTTTGTTCCCACCCGTGCGATAGTGCTTATATAATAGAGGATTGATGTTACTTATCCATTCTCTAGAAAATTTACAAAATAGTTTTCAGATTATATCGCGATTTTTTAAAATATTCCCTGACGTTTTGAAGACTTTTTTTCGATACTTTTTTATATTTTTATATCGATGTTTAACATAACGTAAACATAAGATATAAAAATTAAACAACATGAGACCGACAGTTAGTTGTGGGTAATTCTAAAATAGACTGAACCTATAGGAGGTACTCTGAACAAGCCTATTGCGTTACTAAGCAAATTTGAAACCGTTAGACTGCATCTACGTAGACAATAATTCTTATCACCCGCCTTTGTTTCGCTCGTAACACATGACATACAAAAAATATCCACGCGCTTTCAATATTATAATTTAATTATATAATGAGATATTATTGCGATGCGATGACACGTTGCAAATAAATAATCACAATAATACCAGGTGGCACGTAATATTTACAGGTAATTACAATTTAAAGTTCTAAGATAACGTGACGCAGTGACTCGTGACAAAAGACTGTCGCTATTGGAATGCATGGTAATGAACAGTGTTGTAACTAGCTTAGTTCCAGCAATGCCGGCTCTAACACAGGGCACAGAACTTGAGAGGCTGCAGAAATAAATCCAAGATCATGCTTAATGCGTATTAGCTTAGTAGCTATGGAATATGCATACATAATTATTTATCACGCCGTATATAAAATACTTTTTTATTTCGCGTGGAAAGTGCCTTATGACTACCGCTTAACCTTCGTGCGGAGCGACTAGGCAGTTAGTTGGTGTATAATATACCTGACGTTCAGTTTGTAAAGCGATCGTGAAAAAACCTCGTACCCAATCAGGACCAGCCTTTGCTATTCGAGCGCCTGGAGCGAAATATTTTTAGCGCCTCTTTTTTATGGTGACTTTTTCTTTAGGTTCTAGGAATACACTCGTGGCGATCCCGTTAAACTTTTGGCACCTTCCCTATACCTGGCGCCCTAAGCAATCACCTAAACCATTCCACCCTAAAGACGCTAAGAGCGCCGCGGACACCTGAAAGGATTTACGATCAAGGGTCAAGGGGCGCTCCCTGACCTCTGGCATCTGGAGCGACCGCTCCGTTCGCGTTATGGATTGGCTGGCCCTCATGTCTAGGGTAGAATCTCCTGCTGACGAGTGACGATAAATTTTATGTAGTGCAGTTTTTTAGATGATAAAAAGCTGTACCTAATATCTATTTATAAATTATTTTAGTTGATAATCGAAATAAAAAAATACACAGTCACACATGTAACATTTAAGTATACGTTCATTTTTAATTCATACGTAGAGTGCACTCGTACGCGAGTTCTAATAATCACCATCGATTCACTATAATATGTATTATCTATTTCATTCGCATCAACATGAAAATGTATCAACAAGATTTTCAATCTACGTGCTTATATAGGTAGAGTTCTATCTTACAACAAAAAGAAATCCAATGACGATATTTCGATCCGTGAATTTACATAGATATCCAAGTTTGAACGCCGTTTTCAAACGCTGAACAAAGTCAACTTTCTCATCAAATTTCGGAATGTAGCCGTGCGCCATTTGGCTGGGTAAGGCTCATCAATGTGTTATTAAATATGAATTTACTACTTTTATTGATTATGAGATTTTTTGTGTACATGTATAATATTTAAATTAATAAACACTCTTGAAAACGGGATAAGTGCAGGTAAAAGTGGTAACATTACAAAAAATAGGAAATATATATTTAATTTTTGCTGTGTCTAAATAGTTATTCACTCAGCTTTATATAATTTATTGCTTAATATTAGGGAAACATATAGAACAATAAGTATCATAAGGTAATATAGAACCAAATCCACAACCGAGTAAGTCTCTGGTAAATACACTGTATCGATAATATATTGTTTTTTTTTAACATTTTTTTATATTTAAATTTCCACTGATTCGATCCTATAATATTATATAGGGCGAGCCTAAGGCATAACGAGCACCAATCCGAGTAACTGAAATGTAACTATTTTTTAGTAAAATTATCACAATTTATAGCATCTGGAAAGCGAAACCACGCAGCCAAAACGTCACGTTTTACAGACAAAGTTTTAATATGTTACCTATGACTTATGGGCGAAGATAATACCACAACTGATGCGGCACACCAATTTGTTCCTTGGTGACTCGTGACGCGTTTGGTTATGTCCACGCCGGTGAGAGCTAAAGCTCAATACACACTAGTCATTGAAATAAAACTGTTTTTACGGATTTTATCGCGGCTTTATACCTAGTCTTGCCATAAATATTGTAATAAAGAAAAAAGAAAATTGTTAACTGCAAATAACATTTATTACTTTTACAGTGTGTCAGTTTAATACATAAATATAAAACAATTAAAAATATAAAAGCTTATTCGAAGTGGTCTCCATTGGCTGCAATACAGTCCTTTAAACGATGAGGCCAGTTATCAATAGAAGCACGCACTCTTTCCATGGGAAAATTCTTCACTGCCAATCGTATAGATTGTTTTAGGGACTCCAAATTATCATGGCGTTTAGAGCAAGCTGTACTCTCTAAAACTGACCACAAATCATAATCCAGCGGATTAAGATCGGGACTAGACGACGGCCAGTCTTCAGCTCTGATGAAGTCCGAAACGTTCGATTCCAACCAAGACTGCGTGGACCGAGCTTTATGACCCGGCGCCGAGTCTTGCTGGAAGGACCATACTTGGTTATTGAACATGGTGATGTTAAGGGGCTTAACTACCTTCTCAAGAATGGTATCTTGATACACTTGTGCCGATGTTTTGATACCTTTTCACAAAAATATGGCTCAGTCACTCCTTCATAGCTAACACCCCACCAAACCATCACTGAAGTCGGATAATGTCCACGTTGCACTCTGTCGACTAATTGGGAAGCTTCCTTAGAGCTTTGAGCATAAATACGGTCATTTTGTTTGTTAAAATGTTGCTCAATTGTAAAAATTTTCTCATCCGTAAACAAAATTTTTCTGTGACCTCCCTTTGCGTACCGCTTCAGTAGTTGTTTCGATTTTACCACCCTATTCTTCTTTAAATTATCAGTTAAGAAATGGCCAGTGCGTCTCTTATAGGCTGCAAGTCCTAAGTCATCTTTTAAAATACGCGACATGGTTCTAGGTGCTATCTTCATTTCCCGAGATAAAATCTTTTGCTTTCGGACAGGATTTCTTCGAATTCTTTCCCTTACTGCTTTGACCACCTTTTTCGTACGAACACTACGTGGACGGCCAGATCTTTTCTGTCACAAACAGAGGAGGTCTCATTGTACCTATTAATAGCCCGGTACACAAACATTTTACTAATACCAAGTGTATGGAGAGTTTTTAAAAATTGCATTTGGCTCCATACCTACTTTGTGTAATGCTATCACAGCGATTCGGTTCTCTTTATCACCCCACACCATTTTAATATCGCAAAATATTTTACAATGTATTGGCGCCAAAATGAGAAAACACAATGAACAATCGTATAAAAATGACAGATTCGAAATTCAAATGTAATATTTTTTTATAATTAAGTGTAACAGTATTTATGGCCAGACTAAGTATAATAATTTTCTCCTGACGTTTCGATGACTTTAAAGCCTTAGAGGTCACGTAAAATACCGTGATAAAATCCGTAAAAATAGTTTCGTTTTAATTACTTAATTCGCGTCAACATCACAAATCATTACATACCAAAGTCGCCAAACATCAGAAATCATTACATACCTTTGCAATTCGGAAAACTTATTCCGAGCTATATGTGTTACTGGGGGTTGATGCCTTATATTCCGACGCGGTAGGTACTACCACTGGAATATCTATTTCTAATGCTAAGTAAAATTGTGCGAGCACTGTTGTGTTCTGCTTTGAAGCACCTTGCAGCCAGTGTATGTAATTACTTGGCATTATGAGATTAAACATCAAATCTATTTCCTTTATATGGAAACGACAAAGTCATCCCACTGCACCTGATGGTAAAGTGAAGTGGGGTTCAATAGAATGTCTACTGACGAGAAGTGTTTACCCCTTAACAATCGATACCATTATGCCGGCCTGTTGGAGCCGGATATACACAGGCTGATCCTGGAACGCGACACACTTATGTTGACCGTTATGGCGGGTTTTAACATTTTGTGTACAGTGGTCTCTATCCGGGCGAATATAAAATATATCCTACCATCAGCAAACTATTACTTAAAGCTGGACCACCAACAAGTCGCTGAGTTAAGTCGGCGCGGCGTGTCGATAGGTTCTGCGTGCAGAGCGCTTTACACACATCGTCGCGATATTTTGTAAGTGTTATCGAGAGTTTGCTTTAGGTATTTCTAGAGGTTATCTTTTTTTATTTTATCTACTACATAAATAATCACAATTTTTACTTAGATTTAACAGTTCATCGGCAGAAGTTAGGACTTACGTTACAACATATGTCTTGTTAAAACATAATATTTTCTGTAAGTAATTTTTTTATTTTACGCTTTTATCAGTACTCCCATTAACTCCCAAAAGGGAGATTGAGGTGCAACAATACCTATATTTATGGACTGAATAAAACAAATATACACGGGTATCTAAGTTCACTGTAACTACATAATTACAGTTTTAAAAGCAAGGTTTTATTAGTTTGCGTTTAGTTTTTTTTTGTAGTAATTAATTAATATTATAAGAAGTTCTGTATAGGAATTTCGAAGGTGTGTGAAGTCTACCAATCCGCACTAGGCCATACTATATTACTTATTGACTATAAGTAAATAGTTTGCGAGGGTAGACAAATAATAGCAATGGATATACTTATGTCTCGTTATACCTACATAGTTCCGCGTGGTAGCTCTGATAAGCTTAAGTTATATGTTGCAGGTGTTCAAAATTTACGTCTGAAGGAATTTTAAACATATTATAATAGATTTAATTTATGATTATTTTTATTAACCGCTTACTGCGTTTATGTTTGAAAAAAATATTTGTTTATTATAGCAAATTTTAATATTCTGTCCACACAGAATACATATAATAGATTACAACCCAACATAATTGTGCCAAAAATACTTCAAGAAATGATTGATTTAATAGGTAGAACGAAATGTTTCTCAAGAAATGATTGATTTAATAGGTAGAACGAAATGTTTCGGAAAAGACCCTATGGGTTAAAAGAAAAGAAACTTAAAGAAATTTTTAACTTGTATGAAACGGGATGAGAGTGTATCGCATGACTATGGCGCTTCGGATTTGTTCTTTATACCAATCATTACTTGTACCATTAAATATTTTTAATTAGTGATTAACGTAATCAGTGTTTAATCACACTGTGTCCTAATTAATTGGCAAAAGCCGTAACATAAAATAATGACTAAAATAAATCATATAACGATAAAAAATTTAAATTTGATTTATTTGTATGCGAAATTCGCCGAATATTTATAAAATCCTTATACTCACTAGTTAGTAAAGTAGTACCAGTAAACTATGTTTTATTGAAGTAATTATTTTCAGAGCGTTAGCAGAAGACAGCAGCAATGACGTCGTTTCAGACGGAAAGTTTATTAGAGTATCTCTTAGTGGAGTACAGATGGATCTTCGTGCTATTCATCCTGCTGCCGATGTCCGCGGTGTGGAAGGTGTGGTCCACCATCAGGAATTATGTGGTGTTCAAAATGAACAGCGCACCCAAGATGCATGACCAGAAAGTTAAAGAAGTACAGCGACAGGTAAGATTCTTGGTGTATGCATTTATCTTGATCAGTATTATGCCTGGAGATTTGTAATATTTAGGTTTGAGATTCGCTCTATAGTGCATTTATAATTATTTATATTTTGGAATTGCTAAAAATATTTGTATGTTGTTGTTGAGCCATGCGCTGATGAAACTGAGGGATACTATACTGCTATGAAATTGATTGCTTCAACAGCTGTAGAGTAGACTACGCCGCGAATTGCACACTAAATATATGTACAACAAACTCGACCAGTTAAAGAAATAATTTACTTTTTATAAGATCATAATGCACTCCTCTCTGTCCAATTTAACGCTTTTTGCTAAAAGATTTTAATTGTTACAGATAAAAGAATGGCTAGCCGGTGATCGATCAACTCGTCTATGCACGGCTCGTCCGAGCTGGCAAACCATGAACGTCCGCCACGGCCTCTACAAAAAGACCTACACCAATATAAAAATTAACTTGGTCGATGTTTTGGAAATTGATACTGATAAAATGGTAATAATATATAATAATAATTCTATAAAAAAAGTATCCTCTAAACACTAATTAACGATGCGTGACAAACGAAGCTTCTTCTATTTAGCATGAAGAAGTATTGAAGCAAGCTCTTTCCTCCTAAATTTATCTATTTTTCTCTTTTTCTCTAAAGCACTTCGTCTAGTCCTCTGGTCTCTCATTATTTTTGGATGTCATGAAATACGTGCCACTGTCAATCCTAGCTTACAGGAATAATCGGAGAAGTTACTAAAAAGTTAAATTTCCCTTTTTCTAGACTGTCCGATGCGAACCTCTGGCAACAATGGGTCAGTTATCCAAAATCCTGCAGCCCATGGGCCTATCAATACCCGTGGTACCAGAATTGGACCAGTTGACAGTTGGTGGTCTGGTAATGGACACAGGGGTGGAAACCTCTGCACACATTTACGGACTATTCCAGCACAGTTGCATAGAGTTTGAACTCGTGCTCGCCGATGGATCTGTTGTAATTTCTAGTAAGGTGGGAATTTGTATTATTTTATCTTGCTGTAGTTTTACATCTGGTAATAAGTTATGTGTACCAATGTTGCGTCCGCATACAATT
The DNA here is from genome assembly GCF_014839805.1 of Manduca sexta. NCBI lineage: Eukaryota > Metazoa > Arthropoda > Insecta > Lepidoptera > Sphingidae > Manduca > Manduca sexta. The sequence goes on along the minus strand of NC_051117.1, from coordinate 5,254,602 downwards.
GCGAGAACGAACGTATGGAACGGAAGTACACCAGTTAATATAGGAATGTGGATATTGGCAGGAGTCACCACAGGGGCTTTCCACTCTGTATATACTGGTGATAACTAAGGGTACGCAATATTGGGTACAATTCTACCGCAAAGATTTGATGAGAAACGTCTATAGTATTCCGATTCTCACAGTCATGATGTTATTAATTAACATTATCAACGGTTACGTTATCAGTACTTTTGATTATATTTAATCAATATCTTTTTAACACTGCATTCTAATAAAGTTAATAAATGATGCGATATTACGTCTTATGTATTTTTAGGACAATAACCCCGACCTGTTCTACTCTGTGCCTTGGTCTTACGGCACTCTCGGTTTCTTGACTTCAGTCGTCATCAAGCTTATACCAGACTGTGTAGGTCGCTCCGTGCACCTCGCGTAAATCCCCCTAATCGCTGATGTCCCCAAACATCATCTCTCAGTGACCGTCCTGAGCCGAGGCCGTGACCCTTTAGAGGGTCGCCCTCAGCATGGTCACTTAATTTAAGGGTTCGAGTGCCTAAAGTATTCACCCGAAAGTCCGGTGTGTTTGTAAAAGCCGGCCCTGCCAGGCTAACAAACGTAGAGTCACACATAAAAAAAAAAAAAAAAAGCTTATACCAGCGAAGAAGTAAGTATTGGATTAGTTATTTAGAAAAAAATATTAACATAGAAAATGTAGATATGTTACACTTTGAAATTTTAACTATAAAATATCAAGTCCCTGAATTCCAATGATAAATCTATATATTCACATATCCATGTATTTGCTCAGCGTTAACAATTAGATATACTACATAGCCTTCTTTTTATATAACCTTAGATACGTTCGCCTCGAGTGCCATCCATACAACCGCATCTCGGATATCGTGAAGCATTTCAATGAAGAGTCTGTAAAGAAGAACCCCCACCACTTCCTAGAGGGAGTAGTGTTTACTAAAAACAGCGGAGTCGTCATGGTTGGAGACATGGTTGACGAAGTCGGGACCGATGGCACGGTGATTCTGTCTTTTTTTTAAGCGTAGTGTTTAGCTGTCAACAAAACTATTGAGCAGTCGTAGGCATACGGAGTGGAATGTAGTTATTTCTGGTGCCATAGCCAAGATGCCCTTCTACAATCGTTAACGCTTATAGAAAACAGAAGAACGTAAGGACATGCCACCTCCTATAGATTGGTCTACCGCTAGGATATGTATTTTTCATACATAACGTTACCATTAATGATTGTAAAAAGGCGACCGCTGCAGTCCCTGCCTACAGCTTAAATGAACTCGACCGAAGTAATGCCAAAATCCAAGTGAAAATGTACGTTTCTAGAAACTGCGACTTAGCAGTGGACTTTCTTGGATTAATGAGATTACTGGAAGTCTAACAAATCTTTTAGAGTCTTTTATTATTGGTATTTTCAATTCTTCGGAGAGTGTGTTTCCACGCAAACGAGATTTATTCCTTAAAAAAAACCTGTCTATTTCCCTTCTTTTACTCATAAAAAAATTAACAAAATATTCTATACGAGTAGATTACCTTTGGATTACTTTTCCCTGCAGTCCTATTGTAGTACAACATTTTAAAATTGCAGTACAATCCAATTGGTAAGTGGTACGCAGAATGGTTTAACAAGCAAGTCGAGAAGCATCTAAAGCGAAATAAAGTCGCCGTGGACTACATTCCTTTGCGTGATTACTACCACAGACACACGAAGGGACTGTTCTGGGAGCTGGAGGTTTGTTAATATTAAGGGATCCTTTTAGTGGAACGTGAAGGAGTAGTTAGAAAGGGCGGCAAAATTATGCCGATGGAAAAGGGATGCAATATTCTTTGTTGATCGAGATTTTCTTTGGCCTTAATTTAATTTGGTATTTAATGTGAATTCAAAATATTTTTCCGTGTTAGATTTAACAATTATACAATTGCTAAGTTGGCGTTGATGCGAAATATATAGCATTTGAAATTAAGCATAGCATTTTAAGCAAGAACATGCAAACAGTAATTAAACGGTACGACTATGTTGTTTTCGACAATACGCGATATTATTCTTAGTCATTGTGAAATTAAACTGTCGGATACTTACAGACTACACATTACTGTTGGTAAAAAGTTACTTACACTTATGAGCATGATTTTAATGTCGATTAACAATTACGGCTTACACATAACTACTTCTTTTTTATCATTGCGAATAACAAAGTGGTATATAATATAAATATAAAATTAATTTTACGTGCTCTACTATACTGGTAAATTTTTTCACAGGAAATTGTTTCGTTCGGAAACAACTCCCTGTTCCGCTTCCTGTTCGGGTGGCTGATGCCTCCAGAAATAGCTTAGCTGAAGCTCACCCAACCTGATGCTGTTGGCAGGCTGTACGACCGTTCGCATGTTTTGCAAGACATGATGGTGCCCGTAAAACATATGGAAGAGTCTTTGAACTTCTTCCATGAGAAATTTAAGGTTAGAAAGTTCTTAAATTATTCTCCTATTTTTTTACTGCAGAAAGGGCAAACGAGCCCGTTCATTATACATATAACACTTATTATAAATGATCAAGTTTACGAAGATATATGGATTTTTGTTATAAGTAAACGCACTTCTGGTGGTTTACGTTATTTTTATCTGCTCAGATGACGACCATCGTACACAAGTTGTGACGTGACGTTGTGGGATCAGCCTGATGTATTCAATTTCAAATAGGTTGGCAATTGTATCGACAGGCGAGAGATTATTACGCTGTTATATGTCATTGACGTATGATTTAATGTCCTTGCAGGTGTATCCCATTTGGTTGTGTCCCTTCAGAGTGTTTAATCGTCCTGGACTATTGAAGATACACAGCAATGCTGAGTCGGAGGCGTACGTTAATATTGGTCTCTACGGAATTGCCAAGACTAAAGGTTATGAAGCTGTAAGTATTGACTCTACTCATATTAAATTAAAGCGTGTATTGCCGGGCTGATAAAAATGATTAACAAAAATACACTTTATTTCATCCCTATTAAATTAATTCTCAAAAGTTTGCCTGCAGTCCCTTGCCAGTTAATAGTTAATTTATAGGTGTGAATGTTTTTGATTGTGTTTGGATTTTTATAGTAAGGTTCGCTCTTGGGTAGGCAAAGACGTTTCTAAAAGCGCTGTCTATCCTGGACCCATCCAGGCTTCGCTCAAATGTTTGATCTTGAGTAAAAGGTAGATAGTGCTAAGTTCATGCTAAGTACTCACTACACTATATTTAGGAAAAGAGTAAACATGCACCAAGCATTCAAAGTTTTTTTATTGTATTGTTACAATTTATGGGCGTTGTGGCGTTTACCATTAGGCTAACGAGTTGTTCATCATTCTGTTGTAATTAACAAAATAACTTCTATATCAAATATTTCCAGGTAAAATCGACTCGTCGCTTCGAACAATTTGTAATCGAGCACCAAGGTTTCCAAATGCTGTACGCGGACATTTACTCAAGTGAAGAGGAGTTTAGGCAGATGTACGACCACACGCTTTACGATAAAATGAGGGACACCTTACCCCATTGCAAGGAAGCATTTCCGGTGCTCTTCGGGAAGGTCAACAAAAAAGCTAGGAGATAAAAATGGTAGTAGCAGAATGTTCTTTCACTTAACAAAATTGTCGTAGATTTTTTATTAATGAGTATTATATATTTATTGAAGTATTTAACTGTTTTATTTATTGACACAGAAGAAGGAGTAAGAGAAGAATGATTTTTGCAATAACAAGCATTTTGTCTATGAAAGTGTGAAGTTCATGTCGTGATCGTTTCTACGATTACGCGATTTGATTCATACGATTTGGCCTCATTATAAGCTTTCTTAAACATTAGTAATCCACTGTTAGTCAGAGAGCCATCGACATTCTTCGTTTTTTACATCGCCTGAAGAATTTGTTTCCGTCTAAGACCAAAGTTATGCTAGTGCTAACCTTAATTCTCACAGTTATCCACTATGGTGATGTGTGCTATATTGATCTGAATGTAAATTTCCTTAACAAACTCAACTGTCTCCTTAATAGCTGCATTCCATTTGTTTTTAGTCTCCGCAAGTATGTCCCTTCTTACTATCGATTTTGATTCCGCCAACAACAAAAACACGAGTTTGTAATTTGTAGCTATAGACTAGAGGACCTATTGGCTATAACATCTTGGTGTAGATTAGTAATGTAGATCAGTATAGGTTGCATTCCTGCTTCATCTTACGAAGGTAAGTTGCAAATTTCTTCGGTTTAGTTAACGCCGTCAATTGGGCTGATATTACGATTTGTTAATCCCTAAAAAATATTTTAGCTTCCTTTTCTTTTACTTATTATTTTTTATTATCCTACCCATGTTCCAAGGCAGATTCAAGTAATTTATAAGGGTTATACTTAATTTGAATAACTTGGAAACTATTGCACTACACAAAAAGATGTCAATGATTGTTGCCAAACCTTAAGAACTTATCTTACCAGAGAGAGGAGCTGCGGTCCAACTGCAACGAGTTCTAAGATATCACTAAATTTAAGCTCAAAACTTACAGTAGGTAACTACTTGCACGTAGCTACATTTCTGTTTTGCAAGCTCGAACTTCAGAACTGCCAAAGTTTTGAGGCTTTCTCGCAAAAAAGACCATTAGTTTTTTTTTCATTAAAATTTCACATTATGAAAGAACATGAATATTCACTTAACGCGGCATTTTTAAATTAGAAATTTTTTATTCATTTTACACAACTTCGTAGTTTTTCAATGGAAAGTTCGGAGTTGTGGTCCTGTCTATACGATATTCTGTACCGTAAATACTTTTCTATAGTTTGAGTTTTTGATGGTTTATCAATTTTAGACCATTTATACATAGATTCATAACTCATTACTCAATAGTACCTACATCCTCAAATAAATTGTTAGTTTGTAAATCCTTTGACGTTCGTAGCATGTCCCTCTTACTTTGTAGGTTTTATGTCTCCAAAGATATATTATGTAATTTGATATGACCAGACAGGAACGCAGATATATTTAAGATCTAAGGACCAGTTTAATGTATAGTTTTGTGTATCAACCATCATATTTATTTCTCGAAAGTAATCAATGCAGTCTTAGATGTAAATACATACTTAATTGTACAAATTACAGTGTAAAATATAATAATATTACAGTTTTTTTATGAACCATGTTTCTACAACTTTGAAGAGTCAAACTTAAGGCATCTTTTCGAGGAATGTATTAGCATCAGTTGGAAAATCACAGAATCTATTTGTAGGTGGCAGCTCATAATGATAGGCCATTATTTAATGATTCGATATAAATATAGTTAAGCTCAAAAGTAGTTGAACAAATTCAAAGTTCAAATCGTCTTTAAACTTTGGTGTTCGTATCAACAACTGTTTTTTGCTGTAGTAAAAGGTAGTTAAAGGGTTGACTTTATTTTAGATGATAGAAAAAGACTATTTCGATTGAACTTAGTACACCGCGCTCGCCTAGTGCGGATGGTAGACTTGGCCCAACCTCAAAATTCCTACAAGAATTCCTACTTTCTTACTTCTTTTTTATTAAGATATATTTGGGATCGTATTTTGTGATTTTTACGTGTGATGCCAAGAGAAGTAGCTCACTAAGTATACTATAAACAGTAGCTATTAAGTGGGATACCCGATATTATATACTATCAGGTATAATCCGTCAAATTGACGAGGATTCTGAAGGATTCCAATATCTATCCGACAATCAAGAACAATTTGGACTGTAGTACCTATGCAACGTATATGCAAAACGCTATTGACTTGTTGCTAAGTAACACTTTACAATATTATTAAACCGTTGCTTCAACAACTGTCAGCTGTGGGCAACAAGTTGACAAATCTGTGCGGTGCCTCAATGGAAACTTTCATAACAGTAGGACAAGTTCTAGATACGTTTGGTATCGCGTGTATTTTTGTAACGTGAACCGCGTTGGGTAATGTCGGGCCACTTATCGCCCGCACTTGACCTAATGGCCGTGCCTAATTTCCACGATATTCGTACATGTACGTATAAACGATAGCGATGCTCTCATTCAAATATATAGAAAAGTATACAAGCTTTGTTCGAATTTTTTGCATCTTTCATTGATTCTGATGTTAATAGAGAGTTTGGTTTTCTAATCGATTCGGAGAACGATATTAATTTAGTATTCATCGTAAAAACATGTTCTTGAAACTTGTACAAGACCGCAGTTCCATCCTTGCCGCGTACGCCGTCCCCCCGATCCTTTTAATACGTTCCGGCCCGCGTGGCGACGAATACTGTAATAATAGATTGTCTAGTATGCTCATCCTTTACCGCTGAAGTCTCCATCCTCTCCCAGTGGCCATAGGCCGAGGCTTGTAACCCGCTAGAGAGTTGCCCTCAGGATGGTCACTTAATTTTCATGGCTAGTGAGCACCTAAAGCGCTCAGCCAAAAGGCCGATGTGTATGTATAAGCCGACCCTTGTCAAGCTAGCAAACGGAGGACTTGTCATATATATATTAGTAGATGTAAAAGATATTTAAGCATTCCTTACGTCGTTACCCCTACATAATACACTATACGATACAGACATAACCTAGTACATCTAAAGTATTTTGCTAAACAGTAAACGTGTGATTCTGTTTTTATGCAAACGATTTTTGTGATTTGCGATTTTGTGAACATTAAATTTAATGATTAAAAAAGATTTATTTCATGCAATAAAATATTTCAGTTAAGTATATCTATTTTTCTGACTTGTTTCGTTCTTCCTTTCGCTCGCAACATCTTGATTCCCTCGGGCTCGGTGTTTATTTTTATAAAACATTTTCTCGGTTGAAGTCTACCACTAATAAGGAACAAACAAGTTTGTTGTGTATAATAGTTAGGAAAATTAGGTCATTTGCTAGTCGTCTAAATTTTATGGATAGACTAACTATAAAGTATTTTAAGTAGACTATTTTCCTTAATGATTAATTAATATTTTGTTTCTTCGAGAATTGTTTGAGATAATGTAGACATCCAGAATAAATAATTATAAGTTATTGGTAAGAATCAAGGGAGATTTTTTTAAAGATGTGTAAGACGTGATAACATTTTACTTCCGCACACGCTCTTAGTAATCATTAACTCTTTTACTGAGTACTCGTACCAATTAACAAAGAGCCTGTGGTGCTACTGGCTCCTTTTCTACTCGGTCAATGAACGTGCGTCATAACAATAATTCACTAACATGTTCCTGATTAAAAAATGTAGTTGGTCGAAGACTTTCGTAACCGTATATAATAATAATAATATCAGCCCTGTATAGAGAACTTCTCAGATGTGCAGGTTTCCTCACGATGTTTTCCTTCACCGTTAAAGCGAACTATAAATTCACAAAGAATACACACGTGATTTTTTAGAAACGTCAGAGGTGTGTGCCCTTGGGATTTGAACTTGCGGACATTCGTCTTGGCAGTCCGTTCCACACCCAACTAGGCTATCGCCGCTAATCGTATATACATATTAATATTGTAAAGTGACCGAGTAAATCATTCAAATTACGAACAAAAACTTGTATTCCCAGCTATTATGGTAATAGTCTTTTTAAAATAAATTTATTGCTATGTGAGTGAACAAGAAGATCTTGGAAAGCTATAATGAAGTCGCATCGTATGTTTTCACTTTCTTTTATTCAGTGTATACGTATGAATCATGAATAACATGTGATCAGTATTTTAATGGGCAAATCTACCTTGAATACATAACTAAAATTTGCATAAAATAGCTCTTATTTCTAACTCCGGATCCCATTAAATTTGCTGTAGTCAAATCAGCGATAGTCAATCTAAAAGTGGCGCAAATTAGTTCAACAGCACTTCATTGGGTTTAGGCGTCGCACAGCCGTTCTTAACTTGTTGCCGATAACACTAAATTACTGTAAAACTGACACCCAAAGCAACTTTATTAACATTGATACGATTTACCAAAAGTACAATAATTTCAGTGTACAAATGCCACGCAGCATTAGCAATATTTTTTTATGTTTACTAAAACCTACTTTAGTTTCTGCACGATATCGTTTTAATTAATGTGTTCGCATTACGTTTCGCTCGATGTTAATGTACAATACCTGAGTGCATATCTATTGCTTGGGGTTGAAAAATACAATACATTTCGCTGCGGGGCAAGTTGTGTGAATTCATCAGACTACTCTCTTCCAGTAGTATTGTGTAACGGTACGATTTTGTAGGTCACAACTGCTGCAAAGTAGACGATAGTAGGTATTAGGCATCGGTTGCGATGATGGTTATCCTTATTTTAAATTCCTGCAAGTTGTACGATACCGTCAGTATCAAAAACGGTTTCCAACAGAGAACAACGCGCAAGAATATAATACTTATGAAAACCATGCTCTTCTTCTCAAAACCAGTATGTACCTTCATATAAATTACGGAAACAAGGCAAGTCATGTTGGGTTTACCCAAAATCGCACAGGCTTCGATTCTCTACCAAAAACCAGTATGATATGTGATTTGCAATTGCAATTGGCAACTGTAGTTCGGCGCTCGGTTTTTGAAATGTACTTAACTTATTCCTATTGATAGTTACTATCGCTACATGTTGCCAAACACAAATATACTAATCCCAAAGGACTTTTAGCGGCCCTGATTTAACATTGTGTAGCCTGAGGCAATCGAAAACGTTATAATAATTACGCAGTTTTATATTGCAGCGATATAATATTTGAAAGTAGTGTTGGAATTTGTTGGTAATAGGATAGGCTTCTGAGTATACTTCTAACCTGAATATATCGAAGACAAAAAAAAAAACAGAAATACTGTCTATAAAACCTTTTATGACGAATAAGCTTTTCAGTTAGCCTGTATGCATGTAGAGAGTTAAGCACAATTTTGATGATCGTCAAGAGGCTTGATTTTTATCATTGAACATTAAATTTTGAACCTACTTACCATCATGTCATGCTACGTAAATGATGTCACATGACAACAATGTTGACAATGACGAATGTAGTCCGAAATGTTTACGCACTTTTCGCGGTTTTCTCGCTTGTAACAGTTCGTTAATTTTAGGTCTACTAACTTCTATTCGTTGTTATCAAATTTAAAACAATATTAACTTCTTGCAGAACCTGCCAAACGTAAAAAAACTTTATTTTAGATCTTCGAGACTAAGTTAAGTATCAAACTCCAGTACAACTAAGTCAATTGACTACAATGTTGGCAAGGTATCGACGACAAATGAATCATACATTTCCAAAGAGTGCTGTCATAGTTTTGTATTCGAAGTGTTCCCAATACAAACTATCTGAGACGTCCCGCAAAGTACTGACATGCGCAGAAATGTTATCAGTATAGTTCTGGGCCTGAGTTGACCCGTGTTCCTTCATTGCTTACGAAGCGCCTCTTACGCGCGCACATTCATCTTCGAAAACAAACATTATGACCGTTTCATACTTTAAAATATTGAAAATATTCACGAGTGTATGACATTTTAGTGCAGTGAGTGTTAATAAAGAAAAATGAAATATATCGTGATAAAGACTGTGTTGTTCGCGTTCTATGCGAGTTGTGTTAACGGTGAGTAACATTTGAACAAATAATTTGTTGTTAATGTACTTAAATATTACTAACTTATGTTCTTTAAAACATTACTTTCATGAAAAAGAATCTAAATTGGGTCTAATAAACTCTATTTTAATATCCCTTCGTAAAGTTTATTGAAATAAGTTTCTTAATCGAAATAATACAGTAATAATAATAATACAAAATAAGTAAACTTCGTTGTATATTGGGTAAAATTCTATAAGGCATTATATTACGATTTAAATGTAGCCACTTTAGTTATAAGTAGGTAAGTAACCTTTAAGTTACATCAGGTTCGGACCAAAGTTTCAAGTAGGCATTTGTATTTCTTACCAAATAATATTAAGTCGATAATAATTCGCATTGAAGTTGTAGAGAAGAGTTAACTATTTTGTAATCAAAATAACATATAATAGAATTGACAATTTAAAAATACGGATCTACTCAACATAATAGAAAATATATTAATAAAAAATATTATCTTTGGTAAAACAAGACATTAACTGAACAACATTTTTTAAAGATATTCATTGTTTTATCTCGTAAGTAATTGTTAAGACATAAGATAACAATAACGCGGTTGTAATGAGTTGGTTTTGCTCTTTTTTCGTACTCCAATTATCGTCCTACTGTCCACAATCCAATTTAGTAGGCATTTAAAAATATTGCTGGATTATTTCGTAGCTTTATACACGTAATTTTTATTTATAATGTTTATGTACCAAAACTAATAATCAGCTCTGTTTTTAGACTGTCCCATTGTTGGACACGGGATTCCTTTGTGACTGAGATGGTTTAAACATTTAAGAATATTCCGTCGCCTAGTGCAGGTTTACCGACACATATCTTAAAGTATATCGTGGTTAAAATATTTTACATAATATTCGGCGCTAAGTACTGTAATTAACGCGAATTTTATCATTGAATCTTAGGTATTATCCAAATATATGGCTAGTATTCAATTGGAGCTAAGTAGAGATGGAAGTAGTGCATACGTAGTTTGTCTAACTTATTTCCAACTCATCTTTTGAGGAAGGGATTTCGATACATTAAACTAATTGAAGTCTGAAACTATTGGGTATTATGTCACGAAACGGATAATTATGACAACTGGCATAAAATGACGATATTAAATAACGTGTGTTGTATTAAAAGGATGTTCTTTATGCTCAGCATGACTTGTGAGGCATTTGTCTATTATCAGTATATGTATATGTGACATGTAAATTGTGATCACTAGCACGTGGCATTATTTTGTTTAATTATTCTATTCATTTTTCCAACCATTATATTTTTCACATTTTTACATAATGGGTATAGGGACAGAGGGCGAATTAAGCTTTGAAATTGGTAAAGTTCAGAGTTCGATTCCCAGTTCGCTTAATGGAACATTTTAAATGATCCTACAAATTACAACACCCCAATCCTAATTTGTACCTACTTAATAATCAGAAGTACCTCTATCAGTCATGATTACCTGGTACTTATAGACCTTCTAAGATACTTGATGTGTATGTATGGAACGGTGTTGAATATTTTACGTGAAACCGCGGGAATTGTATATAGTCTACCACGTGCGAGTCCAATCCAGTATTCCCTGGGTGCGTAGAGTTCAGGAAATTGGTCAGTAGTATACCAATGTGCCAAAACTTTGACACAACATGGTAGCAAACTGTACCGATATACATATTTTAATACGTAACATTGTGAGCGGCGGTTTAACTCGTGTTATGTGTTAATTAATAATATTAGTGGTCTTCTAGTGGTTGAATTTCGACTGTTGAGTCAAATTTTATACATTTGTAACACGTATTATACTTTAAATAAAAAATGTACTGATCTACAAGAACTTTAATCGTGCCAAATCCCACACTCTTCCTTGCGCGCAATGTGCTTAAAAAGGGGTACAAAGTTTTTTCTTCACGTATTATTATAGATATCTATACTTATAATAAATCTGTAGAGAGGTCAATTCTGTACATGAAATATATTTCCAAAATAACTATCAGGGGGTGATTAGGGATCGATACTGATGCCAAAAATGCAATTAGTAAAATTTTTGTCTGTCTGTCTGTATAACCGTTATAAAAACAAAAACTACTCGACGGATTTTAACGAAACTTGGTACAATTATTTTTCATACTTCTGTGCTAGTTATAGTATACTTTTCATCACGCTACAATTAATAGGAGCAGAGCAGTGAAGGGAAATGTTGGGAAAACGGGAGAAGTTACTCCATTTTTTAAGCTTCCGTCGCGTGTGCAGCCTTAATGGTTAAAGCTACACAGAAATCATGTATGACGGAAATGTTCTCCTTAAAATTATGTAAAAAATATCCCACGACAGCATATGTCTATCTTTTATGGTTGACTAACAATAACACGTGTAACTCCCGATAGCTTAGCAGTTCGAAGCTTTCCCATTATATTTGTCTACTCTTACGTTTGTAACACTCTCAGTCATCCCTAATTAAAAAAGTTAACATTATTTAATATTCCATAAAAAATAATCATAGAAATCGGTATAGAAACACCAATATTATACATGAAATACGCTAATAATAAGCCATCACGCGTAAATACTGAATCATGCTATAAGGATTATTTTTGTATATAAGTATATAAGGTCGCGAACGCACAGGCAGGCGGCTTGCTTGGCACCTAGAGGCTAGCGAATCACCTAGCGAGTAGCTTCGTAAAACGAACATTTTCGAACGTTCGCGACCGACTCCATTTTTGAAGTCCGAAATCCACGCGGGCGAAGCTGCGGGCGGAAGCTAGTCATAAATAAAATTATCATATTGCGTTGTGAAAATAAAAGCTATGTGTAAAACATTAGTAATGTAGTAATGAGCTAATTGCAACGTATCAAGTCAAAGATAAAGTTTCTTATTATAAGTCAAAACTACATGGAATTTCCAGAAGCAGAAGTACGTTAAATTTTCCTCTATTTCCTTACTTCTATAGCCACATATCTAAATTATATTTTATCGAATCTAGTTGAAACTCCTATAAAACAGATCAAGTTTAATTCTTAACGAATTAAGATATTGGAATTGGTGTTATCTACGGTTTACAGCATTCGTTTAAAGTCAAGCTTTACTAATTGTAGAATACGTTACAATTTGAGTTATCACAGTAGAGCAGTTCGTTCGAGGATGGAGGCCCGAGCAAACTCTTTTTGATTACAGAATAGGTTAAAATGTGGGTTTATCTGTATATAAGAAAATTATATTTTATCGAATCTAGTTGAAACTCCTATAAAACAGATCAAGTTTAATTCTTAACGAATTAAGATATTGGAATTGGTGTTATCTACGGTTTACAGCATTCGTTTAAAGTCAAGCTTTACTAATTGTAGAATACGTTACAATTTGAGTTATCACAGTAGAGCAGTTCGTTCGAGGATGGAGGCCCGAGCAAACTCTTTTTGATTACAGAATAGGTTAAAATGTGGGTTTATCTGTATATAAGAAAAGTTTCTCTGAAAATGAAGGTATAAATATTTCTATTGTAATGATAGGTATGTGAACACTGGACACCTGGAAGTGCGATTTGGATGATGCTTTCCGCACAATGTTTTTTTGTTGTTTTCTGGAATTTATCATGCCAAGACATACATTTCTTACCAATAAGCGTTATAAGTTCTGTTTTGAATAACACTTTTTCGTTTGAGAATCCAATAAACAGAATTGTGATCACGTTAATAACTCATAAGAAATTAATTATTGATAAGATTGTGTAGAATCTATAGGTGCACTGTTATTCAGTAGTCAAATTAGTAATTATGAACACAGCGCAAATATATCCTTAAAATAATGATGTATAATTTTTATATAATATCTATAAAAATTATACATCATTATTTAAATTCTCCCTTTCTTTTTTTTTCTTTCTTTTCTTCTTATTTTTTGTTTTTTTTGGAGAGAAAAGTAAAATATTAAAACCGCGATAAAATCCGTAAAATAGTTTAATTTAAATGTCTTACATTCGCGTAAACATAATAAATCATTATAAAAGTTGTAGCTTCTTGCTTTCCTAGTGATATAAAAAACGGGACAAAACCTACGACCATTTTAATAATTGACAAAACTGATAACCATTGAGCCTAGGTATCAAATTAATCAAACCCTCCAAATTGGCCATTTGCCGCACAAATGACCTGTACTAAATCTAGTTTATAACTAAGTTAGTTGTTAGTCTACAGGTTAAAATGTGGTGTCACGTAGGGCGAGGGATAACTCGGCCAGTGGAACCCATAGTAACACCAGTGTCGGATGTCACTCAACAATTAACTATTGAACGCATTCTATTAATTCAATTTAGGATTAAAAGATGGTGCACGTGGGTTGGTAATCGTGAAATTGACTCTTTGATTGACTTTTTATCATGTAATTTAATTATGGTAGGTTGTTTGTTGATAAAATTTAAAATTATTTCTTAATAAATATTCCTTTAATTTAAATAAGTAACAATTTTAATATTTGTGTACCTACAGTCTAGACACCAGAATGATTCCAGTATTTTTTATGTTTTAATGAGTATCTTTTAACTAACCGTTTCCAAGTGTAACCATATAATATTAATTAATCAAAATCTCACTCTTAATTCACATATTGATGAGTAATGGAAAGTCCAATGACTAACAATCGTGTAATAAGATTGTTTTGTGTATTAAGTACATAACCAAAAATGAAATTATTATATTCGAGTTGAATAATACTCTTTAGAAATAAAACGAATCATGAATGGCTTTGATACAATAGATGAAAAGAATGCATTTCTTTTTAAAACTTTTGCATTTCTTGTAGAATGCATATTCTCTAAATTATAATATGAGTACCTAATCATTTCTTATGCCTTATGATACGTAGTACATAAGTAGGTAGTTCCGGATTTACAGTGTCCGACATGTTGATTGGCTCCTGAACGCAGTTAATATTGGAGAATGTACATACTTACATTCTATAAATAATAAGTTATTAGGGAAAATACTTATGACCTCATTGAGGTTATCAGTAGATCCTATTATGTACCTACTTATATCGTACTTATTACTATACCTAATACATTTCTATTAACTAAAATATGTTTATATTTCCCAAGAAAATAGTGGCCTGAATATTTAATAAAAACCAAATGTAACTTGATGTTTACGTTTACTTAGGGATGAAGTTCATCACTGCATGAAACTCAGATAGTATGAGGTCGAATTGATTAAAAATTTAATTAAGCACCTTAGTAAGCCGAGAACACCAGCTAAATGGCTCAAGTAAGAAGATATTCTGTTGCTTTATGAATATTATATTTATCATAGACTTAGCAAGGTACGTTGTTTTGCAAAGGTATACCCATAATTTCGGTTCATTTTCGGAGAATTTCAAAGTTAAGAGCTGCTTTCTAGACGCTTCTGTTAAATAATAAGTTTCAAAATGCGTTCATTTATAAACACACCTTTTTTTACTTTAGTGGTTTTTTTATTATTCGTTGATATGTAACATATCAATCACCTGTATATTTTGTTATAAAAACGAATATATTTTCTTTATTATAGTTCGATATCGCAAATTTACTTTATTACAAATGTTAAGCCGTAAGTAACATTCTAAAATTATCATCCTTAACAAGTTCAATTAAGTTCAACAACCTTTTGACATTAATAAAGATGGCCGTTAATGTCAGTAGAAAAAATACTAATTGTTAGCAAGTAAAATAGTTTCGTTCTGGATTGTTATTTGAAAGGATATCGTAGGCTAATATCTGCGAAGTTGATATTGATGCGAGTGCGTCTGTGCGATATGACAGAGGTCGGCGAGATTATCGACTGGCGAATTATAAACAGACTCTATGCATGAGAATGCATTAAGGAAGCGAGAGCGGACAGCCTTATTTATTACAACAATACATTGACATAATTTATCGCGTCTTTAGTGTAGCGCGTACGTAAGAATAGTGGGATCTAGAAACTTCAAGGTTTGATTCTCAGATCGGTCAAAATGTTTAGTGGCGTATTTAACACGATTAGCTTGGGATTACAACCTCCAGGGGGATTGATGTGCTATTTAATAAAATGATATTGGAGCAGGAGGATCATGTGAATTTTGGAAAAATAATTTCGGTTACTTAGCCGTCATATTCTATTCAAAATTAGTCATTGTTAGCGTCGTGTATTTATAAAAGATTTTATTTCTCAGACATTTACACATGTACGTGCCTACGAAATCAAGTCACAATAAAGTGATGTAAATCATAATGTTAATAATTAAAATCTACCATTTTCATTATAAAAAAAATACTCAGTGATCAGCTTATTTCGTGTCGCATCCAATCTTCAAAGTGATTTTTGTAAAATTTCTATACCGGTTATTAGCGGTATAGGTAATGTGACCCTGGTTCATTGATAAGACCGATATTCGGAATTATAATATCTGGAACCTATACATTTCTGCGTGTGCTGTAAAACGCTGACAAAATATAGATATCTCCTAAAGATAATTAATACTGAAATAAACTCTGATTCACTAATAAATGGTAGAGCCGCAACGTAATTGTAAATTCTCCATTTAATGTAATTATTCTTCCTTATTTAATCCTTTATTATAATAATTACACTCAGATTCGAGCATAGTTCACACTAGACTCTGCAATCCATCTTTTATTATATTTTGTAAGATCGTTATGATTGTATAAGTTTTAGGTAATCCCACGCTATCTAAATCAAATATATCACTTTGTTATATTATTATGTGGTACTCTCTTCACCCTCTTCGCTATTTTCATATTCTATGTCACTTAACAAGCCTATGAATTAATCGTTAATCGCCAATATCAAGTTGTAAGCAAGTAAACAAAACTGACGGCCAACTGGCTGAACTGTTTATGTACGAATCGCATACACAGCTTGTAATTAGTGGCCTTCGCTCACACACTTATAATATTTAGGTAATTATTTACTAAATGTAAGCTTGCCTGTTTCTGGAACATGCACAACGAAATTAAACCTTTAATATTAAACGGATTAACTTGGTTAGTTGTTTGTAAACCTTCTGAGCTAACAAAGTCATGTCAGTTTACTTGATTAAACATTTTAAAAGTACTTTAGTTGTTTTGTGTAAATAGACTGTAATTTATTTAAGGTCAATTATGTTTTTGGATCACTGCGCTTGCTGAAGTAATTGTAGAAGCGTGGGTAGCGCGGCACTCTACTGGATGGCAAGCCGGCTGGTAATAAACATCTGACAAGAAAGAAGGAATGGGTTAATTATATGTCTTAATAGAGATTAACTGAAACAAATTTTATAAGGCTTTAAGGTGCACCACAGGCTTACGACTTAAATATGATGCAACTATCGGACGCCTCTCCATAAAATTGTAATTGATCGAGCCGTTCACTTTTATTAGCATCGTATATTAATAAGCATAAAATCTCCTTACAAATAAGTCAGCTTCAATTACGCCATTTAGCGGATCTTCTCCCTTCTGAATACAAATTATGTTGACCAACACATTTTATTATTCTAAAGAACATGTATGGGTATAGTCTTCCGTCACCATGTGCTGTACGACTTGCTCAAAGTGTGAATTAGCACATTACGATAGTTTTATTTTAGCATAATTAACTCCGGTAGAGTAGTAACCTTTCACATTCCTTAGAAATGTATTGCCGTTATCGAAGTTTCTATCATACTGCCTTTATTTATAACTTTAATCCACGAAATGTCGCTAATAATAATTTGTATTTTTAGGGGAATCTCAGCCTAGAGACAGACTTGGACAATGCTATTCTAATTTACTTATCTGATATCTTTAAACGTAATCGCGACAGTATAGGTAAAAGTAAGGTGCACGTCTACAATAGTTGATGAGCTATTCGGCATATTGATCACAAATTTCTAACGTTGTCAAGTCGTGTTTGTTTTATAATCGAAAAACGCACATGTTTCAGTGGTTTATAATGAAGAGGGCATGTAAATACACAGTAACTTTTGTCCTCTTTCGATTATACTTGTAACAATTAGTGAAGAAGTGAATACTACTCACAATATAGGTCCGAGGTTGAGAAAGATTTCTCACTAAATCACCAATAGTATGTATAATAGGTAATGAAGAAATTGTATGAAGACCGTGATTCATATATACTCTAGTTAATAAAAGGTCAATGCTAAATCACAAGGAAAACATGAGTGACATTTGTGCTCATTTTATCACGTTATTATTGACCTATGCAACATAGGTACCTAATTAAATTCGATGTGCATGAATTATGTAGTTGTTTTTATCTTGATTAAATTAGTATTAAAAAACAAAGATTTTTTTTTATTTTTCTTGCGGCTTGTATTATAAATATTTGAACAAAAAAGTCCTACTGCGAGTAAGTACCATTAATAACGTGACTGATGCTTTTGTTCCACATATTAATTGAAATGCGAATTACATACAAAATATTCAAATACAACTAGCTAAATCCACTTCAGTAATGAAAAATATTTCCGTTCTGAATGCGGTGGTTGAAATTGTGAAGAATTTTTAATATCACAAGCTTTCTGTTACGAGTGAGATAGAAACAAAAATGTTAAAATTGGAACAAGTGCTATTTCGTTTGCCACAAAAATATTCAAATGAAAATCGCAATGTATATCAAATTGAGTTTTCGGATAAGCCGTGAATCTGGTTACTTTGTAAGCTAGCTTAACGAGGAAAATTAATAAGTCTGCTTTACACTCAAAGCAGATAATAAAGTTGGAACTTCATTATTTAATTGTATCATGTTATATTTATCGAGATTTATTATTGAATTTATATATTTATTTGTCTAGGTATCTTTGGAGGAGGCTTTTATCAAACAGTGGTCAGTGAATAATCTGTCGCTGATAATCTATATATAATTATAATATCTCTTATAATAAATCTGTAGAGAGGTCAATTTTGTACATGAAATATATTTCCAAAATAACTATCAGGGAGTGATTAGGGATCGATACTGATGCCAAAAATGCAATTAGTAAAATTTTTGTCCGTCTGTCTGTCTGTCTGTATAACCGTTATAGAAACAAAAACTACTTGACGGATTTTAACGAAACTTGGTACAATTATTTTTCATACTCCTGAGCTGGTTATAGTATACTTTTCTTCACGCTACAATTAATAGGAGCAGAGCAGTGAAGGGAAATGTTGGGAAAACGGGAGAAGTTACTCCATTTTTTAAGCTTCCGTCGCGTGTGCAACCTTAATGGTTAAAGCTACACAGAAATCATGTATGACGGAAATATTCTCCTTAAAATTATATAAAAAATATCCCACGACAGCATATGTCTATCTTTTATGGTTGACTTACAATAACACGTGTAACTCCCGATAGTTTAGCAGTTCGAAGCTTTCTTATTATATTTGTCTACTTTTACGTTTATAACACTCTCAGTCATCCCTAATTAAAAAAGTTAACATTATTAAATATTCCATAAAAAAGAATAATAGAAATCGTTATAGAAACACCAAAGTTATACATGAAATACGCTAATAATAAGCCATCACGCGTGAATACTGAATCATGCTATATGCTTCCTTCGATTTCACCAGGATCCCATCATCAGACATCCCGAAAAATTGAGCACCTCCTCCATTTTTGAAGTCCGAAATCCACGCGGGCGAAGCTGCGGGCGGAAGCTAGTAATGATTATAGTTTTTAATTAGTTTAATGGGCCGCTTTATGGTACCTGAACTCAACGCTTATGTAGAAATCGAGGAGTCAAGTCATTATATTGCAAAGATAAAGAAAAGATGGTAGTCCGAGATGATTCTTTGTTTGGTTTTTGCAATTGTATTGAATTTGCGTCTTATGTACTCAATATGATACAAATATTTAGACACAAAATCAAATTTTAGGATAATAAGTAATAATTAATTAAAATAGGAACCAGTAATAATTAATTAATATTTGCGAGAATTTTATTGGCTAATAGTGAGTATATTAGTTGCAACTAGCCCTTCTAGATACAGGTGTGACCTGAAATAAGGTAATATGTTGTAAGCTGAACCATGTTTAATGGATGTCGCTAATTTGAACAAACGCCTCCTTAACCCTGATTAGAAACGCCCGTTTACACTGGATTGAATAATATCGTTGAAGTTCACATAATCCGTAAGCGGGATGGTTCGAAGGTTGACCTTGACACCCACTTTAAAATATTAAAAAAGTGTTAATTAGCCTCATTAGACTAGTTTTGTGGACTACGGAACAGGAGGGCCTATGTTTGAATATGTGCCAACCAGCTGGGTTTTGTTCCGGTTTGAAAGACATTGGAGCCATTGTATAATCATTAGGCATTATGAAAAATATTATCTAAAATAACATTATTATGTTTTTTGAAATTTGATTTTAATTTATATCCAATATCATTGCAATTGTAAACAAAACTAAGTTATTTTTAATAAAATTATTATTATTAGATATTAAATAAGTGATATCTGAGCGTGACGCGCACAGTGCTATAGCATGCTTTGTAATTAGAAGTTTTACATGGTGTTATACTTAACAATAATAAGGCTTATTAAATATTAAGCGATTCAGTAGTATTATATTTCGTCGTCACTTCACTTCTTATATGGTCTTCCTCTCCTTCGTTTCGTTACATGGTGTTACTAATGTTTATGTGCGGTCCTGTCGCTTACTCTCAGGCGAGCGAGTAGTTCATCTGGTTATTCAGTAACATATTTAACGTTCAATATTTCTTTTCTTCCCTCAGGATTATATTCGGAGGAAACGGCGTATATATCGGATACATGTTGCGCACACGCACAGTCGTTCGCCCTCGCGGCGTCATCAGTAGAGGCTTGTGCACAAGTCACTCCGCCGGAAGACATCGAAGAAGATCAGATGGAAGCTTGTACTCCATCCCTGCAGAGCTGCTGCAAGGAACATTTTAAGTAAGGATTCTATAAATTAAAAACCAGATAGTCTGTAAAGATCGTTGGAAGGTAGCGTGTCACGTATTAAATATTGAATGGATTTGGATAAAATTTGGAAAAGAGTAAAGTGCAGCACTGCCGTGCTAAGCGCAAAAGCTTTGTCAGGAAAACCTTATTTCGAGATAATCGAAGTTTTGTAAATATTGTTTCTATAGTTTTGCATGTAAAACTGAGATAGAGAAACTATTTTAAGGTTTTTTTTTAATAAGTTCTAAACAGTTTTGATTTTGTGAGATACCGCTTTTGAGCTTAGCACAGCAGTATATTGCTGTTACTTCTTAACCAAGTAACATGCACAGCAGGAGTTTTCTTGCGGTAATAATTGCTAACGTGATTGGAACGAAAGACTAATTTATGCATAAGTCACTACACACACTACAAACCATTTGTTATTTCAGAGAAAAAGAAAAATGTACCGCTGGAATGAAATTCGCGGTAGCAAAACGGTGTTCCGCTCCAGAATCAGATATCGGAAAAGTAAGTACCTAGGGCAGATCATATCATATAATAAATCGTGTTCTGTATGTCATGTGAGCTAAGTACCTAAGCATATCTATAACAATTTATGATATTACAGTCGTGTTGTGAGGAGTGTTCATTCGGAATGCTGGCGGGAGAATCCCAGGGCAAGGAGGGTTGTGGCACCCCATCAAGCGGAGAAGTCAGTCCTTCATATGCCTTGAAGAAGAATGCCTTCCACCAGTGTTGTTTGGTAATGATTTATCTGTTTGAATATGTCGTTTTCGTAACGATAAGTGATAGTGTTCTACATTTCTATATATTTTAATGCAGGAAGTAGTAGAAAAACCAGAAACGACAACTGAAAAGAAACTAGAAACAACGACTAAGAAAAAGGAAGCTCCAAAAGAAAAATGCGGGAAAGACTCTTGCGAACACATTTGCAATGATGACAGTGGGGTAATCAAATGTGAGTGTAGGACCGGATTCCGTCTGCAGTCAGACAACAAGACCTGCAAAGGTAAGGGAAACTGTTCAAATGAAATTTTATTAAATAATGAAAGTTTATTATTTTTGTTTATTTCAATATAAGATCTCTAAGGAAAAGCATAAGACTGTGAAGCAAAAGATGCACTACGTATGTCAGTATTTTTTTAACACGATTTGCCCGAGATTGGGTCCCCAGAAAGTATTTTTTAAAATAATATTTATTATTCGTCTATGGGTGCTATTCTTGACCTCATCATCATGCGAAATAATTAATAAATTAAGATGCGACATTCGTGAAAAATTGTGATGCGCCTATTCCACATGGGAAGGAGTTAAAGACGGTAGAAGTAGAAGGCATGAAATAAATTCATGTTATTATCGCCATTATTTACACGACTTTAGTTAAGTAAAAGTCAAAACCAGGCCAAGCAACAAATTTAAACAGTCATTCGTAGTAAGCTATAGCGTCACAAGGTGACGAAATTTATAAGTATCAAAACTTTAAAGTAACTCAGCTGTGAATATAACTTTGTAAACATATCCCATAAATAAATGGGTTGATGGTGTCTTAAATTTTATTACTTCCAAACTAGCATAAAGTGAGTTTAATTTGTAGATATATTATGTTATGTTGTAGATATCAACGAATGCGCTGAATCAACGGATGATGTGTGCACAGCGGATGGCACAGTCTGCCACAACACAGATGGAGCGTTCAAGTGCGTGCCCATCAAGAAACGAGACGTAGGACTGAGCTGCCCGCCAGGATTCAAGCGGAATATTATCAATCAAGTTTGTGATGGTAAGCAATGTGATCGAAGTAGGAATAAAAAAACAATTTCATTATCATTCCCTGAAGCGGGATAGATTTTCTCGACTTTCACTATTATTTGAGCTGGAAATAAGTAATAATCAATAAGCAGGAAGCAATTAATAATTTTAATGTTGTTGACAATTTTATTTCGTCGAGACTCGAGAGTATTACAGAAATGTTATTCATACCTAGATAAATACAGATGTATCACGTGTACCTACAAGTGTATAAATAGTTATAACCTTCACGATACCTATAAACAAGCTTTAATTTTCGAGTTATATTATTTTAACAATTTTATCGAATCAAACTTATCAATTTCCTATCACTTTAATTCACAACTTACTTAAAAACGGTTGTTATGCAATTTAAATTAAAATTTACTTAGTAAAAAAGCATCCAATATCTGTTTGAAAAAAAAACTTTAAAGGAAGTGTCTTTGATTTTTGTAGATATAAACGAATGTCAACTACCACGACCACCGTGCCCGAAATACCTCTGCGAAAACACGATAGGCGGATACAAATGCGCTGGCAAGCCAGGCAAGCCTGTCACCGAGGCTGTTCCTGGTGCTCCAACAGAATCATCAATTACTACCATCAAGAATGATATCTGCCCACCCGGCTTCAGGGCCGGCCCTGATGATGAATGTCTTGGTAAGATCTAATAGCTGTTGTTATTATGGATTTAAGTTTTCCTAATATTAAATAATATTTGATATGTTGACACTGCTCACTGTCTAGTTACAAAATTAATACATAGATGATAGAAAATATATCCCTTTTTATTATTTGTTACTTTTCTGTATTGTGTATATAAAAAAAATCTACTGTTCCGATCATAGTATTGAATAATTTGACAAATCTTTTTTATTTCGTTGTTTCCCTAGGTACCCCTTTTTTCTTGTCATATTTTTTCTACTTTCTAGACATCGATGAATGCGAGGAGCATCTAGATGACTGCCAGCGACTCTCGCAGCACTGTATCAATACGCACGGCTACTTCTTCTGTCAGGACCATGTCTCCAAGAGATGCGCTCCTGGGTTTAAGGTTAATGCTGCCACTGGTATTTGTGAAGGTAAATTATTCTTATAATGCATGATTAATATTTAATAGAATATCATGTACATTTTCATCAAACTGATGAAAATGAGATGACACATTTTGGTGACAGCCTAACAACAGTGGAATGAATAATGAACGTTACATTTAAAATGGCTTTATCGTTTTTTTTTTCTTCCAAGACTTGCAAAACCATTTCTACAAGCGTTTAGCTTGTTACTTTTGTAATTTTCTATTCATCTCTATTTTTATTAAATAAACTTTTTTATAGATATTGATGAGTGCGAAGAGAGTAGCGAGGTGTGTAAGCGTACGGAAATTTGCATCAACCTGCCTGGCGCGTATAACTGCAAGTCGAAGATTAGCACGCTGCCAAAGTGAGACATTCAACAAATATTTTGTAATACGAAATCAGTTCTTTTAATCTTAAAAGCATTACTTAACATACGATCAAAAAAAAATATTGTATATGTAATAGTTTAGCGAAGCAATAATAATTCTAACGCGTATGAATATCTAACTGAACGATAGCCTTGTAAAAACCATAATTTATCCTTTGCACGGTAATTTTACTGAATCTTACGATTCTAAAAGCGTATTATCAGCTCAGCTCAGTTTAAACATTTTTGATTGTTTATTATTCCAGGCTCTTTGTTAAAAAGACATGCCAAGAAGGAACCAGAGTCAGACCCGGGGGAACAATTTGCGAAGGTATAATTCAATAATTTGGAGCAGGCATTTATCAAAGAAAAAAATATTAGATACTATTTAAAACCTAGTACTTTCATTGCCTTTAATGTTCATAATATTTTAAGCTGAAATAGAAAAGTGTAATATACCGCTTCTGTTTTGTGTAATGACATCATGATTACTTATTAATTTAACGTACTTAACTAATTCATTTTATATGTAAACATTGCTTTCTCTATTCGCCCCATTTGCCGGTACTCAAAATAAATCTTGTTGCAGACATAGACGAATGTCGTGAAAATACCCACCTTTGCGATGAGTTCCAGAATTGCATAAATACATTCGGAGCCCACGAATGCCGATGTAAAAATGGTTTTGAACTGGATTCGTACACAGGATCCTGTGTGGGTGAGTATTAAAGGACAATGCTAAAACCTTTCAAGATTTTCCAATCAAGTGATATTTACGGTTACATTCCAATTACTATACCACAATTGTATTATTTTGGTATTTTTAAGTAAGTATTTGTAATCTAAGAGAAATTAATAGTTTTATTTTAATAGAGGAAACGCTATTGTAGTTAAATAGAATAAGTTATTCTCAACTGACAGTATTTTATAAAGTAAACAGATGCCTATTTTGAAATTGTACCTAATGTTCCAAGAGATCAAGCCAACCGGTTTCAAAAGCCACTGAATTAATTCGCTATAGTCTTCGACATTCAATATTCCACAATTATATCATGTCAATTCTTATTGCAATTTCGATTTAACGCAATTTCAATTAAAACCAATTATATTATTTATTAAAATTAAATTGGGCTGTGGTTGTGCATGAAATACTGGTTTTGATCCCCAGGTTCGAAGCGAAAGTTTTTTGATTATTTTAACATACATATTCTGACTCTTAAAATGCGTAGAACTTCACGCAGTATTGTTCTCTCGTATGTAGTGCTAATATACCCATAGACTCACTTCGGACGTTTCCATCAGACCATGATATGAATCGACAATGCATTGGCATACAAAGTAGTTACGTCTCTTAACTCTTTTGGGGATAAATGATTGAATTTATTCACATATTTTCATTTGTTTCACTGCAGATATCGACGAGTGTGCCCTAAAACTGGACAATTGTGCAGCCCACTTGTACTGTTTGAACGTGCTCGGGTCGTTCACTTGCGTTAAACGACCGCCACCTACCACTTCCACCACATCTACTTTACCGCCATACGAGTATGAATACTACGATTCCGAGTAAGTTGTATTTTTTTTATTATTATTATTGCTGCTTGAATATCGAGACGAGCTTGCCGTTCACCAGATGGTAAGCGATACGGCCGCGTATAAACAGTAGAAACACCATTTAACTCCTTGAATTACAAAGTATTGTTTTGTATTCCACTGCGCTCGCCATCCTGAGACATGAGATGTTAAGTCTCATTATGTTCAGTAGTTACACTGGTTACAATGTTCTTCAAACCGGAACACAACATTGACTACACACTGCTGCTTGGCGGCCAAAATAGACATTGCGGTGGTACCTACCCTGGCAGACTCTCACATATGAGAGGCGTACCACCAGTTAGTTATGTCCACATTTATCTAATTTTAATACGTAATGTAGGAAGTAAATTACTTTTACAAGTTATCGCATTTAAGGCGTAAACTGTTAGTCTGATGGAGACAAGAGAAAATAAAGTAAGAGATTCTCTTGCTTTCACACTCACCTCTACAACTCATGTAAGCCAGGAGCAGGAATGGCACGCAATTTTATGACACCGAGTAAAGTTCGGCGAGTCTCAGGGAACGCTAATTCGTCTTTATCCCGCAAAGAAATTAATCAAATGGAAAGATAAAAAGGAGTTTGGAAAATAAAATAAGACTTTTAAGATTATTATCTATGTTTCATTATATTCTGTTTTTATGTTTAGGGAAGATAATACAACTGGAAATGTAGAACCTGTGCGACCAGTGCCAACTACAACGAGCACTACTCGCCGACCAACAACTACTTCAACTACTACTACGACGACTACACCAAAACCTACTACAACGTCTACGACGACAACTTCCACTACTACCACGCCCAAACCTACCACCACATCTACAACGACCAAACCACGTCCGTACTACCCCAGATATCCGCCGAGAAGACCGTACACACCAAGAAGGCCCGAGCCAATCCCACCTAAGCCAGAGTCTACACCAAATTCAGAAGTAACTCCTCCATTACCAGAGTATACTCCTAGTAGACCAGAATACCGGCCAGAATCTACTCCAAGAAGACCTGAACCAACTCCAACGCGACCCATTCAACCCGAACATCGTAGACCAGAAACCACGAGACCACGTGAATATCCCAGGCCAAGTTCTATTCCAAGGCGGCCAGAAACTCCGACAAGGCCTGATACAACTCCGACTAGGCCAGAAGTAACTCCTCCCAGACCTACGACCACACCAACCAGGCCAACACCTATTCCGTCAAGACCAGACTATCCTGTCGAAAATACGTTACCTTCACCTAGAGATCCAATAATTGTTGAAAAAGATAATGACGGTAGTTATAGTATTGACACGGATACAATACCAAAAGATACGTGGAATAATGTTATAGGTAGGGATAAGCCGGTTAATCCACCAGCTAATGGGTTTAACGTCAACGATATACACTGCTTGAATGGATATGAAAGGGACGTGTACGGAAATTGTGTTGGTGAGTTCATAAACCTACTTGATTTCATAGTCTCTTTGGAATTATTAGATATTTATAATAATATTTCGAAGTAGTTCTTATAAGGCATGAAATTAATATTGTCTGCTCAAGAGTCACATTGATTCAGCAAGAAAGTCTTTCATAACCATTTAAGCATAATACATATTAAAAAAAATGTTCATTTCCTAGATGTAAACGAATGTGAAGATCGGCGCCACATTTGCGGCAATCTTGAAGACTGCGTGAACCAGGAAGGCGGGTATTACTGCGAATGTATAGCTGGCTTCCAACGCAACGATGAAGGCTGGTGCGTGCCAATTCCTCCCACTACCACTTCCACTAGCACCACCACGTCAACAACAACGGAAAGAACCACCGCTGGTAAGAATATTACATAAATATTCCTTTTAAACGCAGTTGGAATGTTTTCTCAGGTGCCTGTAAGGCGATTTCTTTCACCCTATTCGGAAATTAATTGTAAACATGTATTAGCCAATTTTTCAAGCCCTGATCTAAAATTAGACTCTATAAGGAAGAGGTCATCGTTCACATATCCAGTTAAAGTGCATCCTACAGGTCAGGAAATTGAAAGAAAATCATCAAAGCTCAAATTCCACAAATATGGACCTACAACCGAACCTTGTGGACATCCCATTGTCAGCGATTTCGACTACTATCTACTGTTCTTCTAACCGATATAGCCGCGTCAGTAGACCTATTGTAAATCCAATTTGATATTTGTGCATATGGAAACAAAATATTGCTTATAAAAACTCTCACGAAATACTTAAGGTGTTAATTACAAGGATACAAGTCACGTCGGTCCGTTGTATAACATTTTTATCCCGGTTTTCAGTGACTATTCCAGAATGGACGTCACCACCGCGCCCACGAGACAGTAGAGTGTATCCTCCAGTGAAGTGCGAACTTGGATACACGTTCGACAGTAGTGTCGGCAAGTGCGTGGGTAAGAAAACGTACTGTTATTTTAATTAAAAATTTTATATGAAGTTAGTTGCATTACCTTATTTTTTTGGATATAAAATATTGGTCTCTTCGATTGATTTGGAAATATCATTGTTCAGTTTTCTATTAGATCCTGGACAAAGAACATACTATAGTTTGGATAAAAAAATTATAAATATAGGGTTTCCATCGGTCAAAAGACTTGCTCAGTAGTGGTCCAATTTAATACTAAGCTGATAATAAAATCTAACCGCATATATTTTCAGATATTGATGAATGCGCTACCAATAAAGCTACTTGCTCTCCTACTGAGGACTGCGTGAACGTAAACGGCGGATTCCGCTGTGTGTGCGGCAGGCGGTGTCGTGCTGAAAATGAGGAACCTACTTACAGTGAGCATATTAAAACTTAGTTGTTCTGCTTGCACCCATATCCCACTTTAATGTGGGGTGGCGCAACATTATTTTTCACACATTTATACGCTATACCTTTATATTTACGGCCAATGTACTTGATTTCAACTGTCACTGGAGGAATAGAAAAAAAGTGTTGGCAAAACTGATAATACTTATACAAATATGACCACATCTGAAAATTTAATTCATGACTCTTGGTTTATAGTTTACATATATGAAAGTGGTCAAACACATAAAATGAAGTCTTACTCTATCAGTGCTGACACAATACCAATACCAAAATGCATACAACCAATACGTGTAATTTAAATTACAATAAGTAGCCAGTAGTATCTATTTAAATATTTTCAATAAAGCTCCAAGGCATATACATACAACTCTCACGAAACGAAATATCTTTATAGCCCTACCTTCACCGCCGTCACCTCCGCCCCGCCAGCCCGCAGAAGTGAGCAACACCAACGTAATCACCGTGGGAGCGCAGTACGGTCAGCGAGGACCCTGGTCCCTCAGACCCACGTACTCGAGCCTTCCTGATAGTGGAGCCATTGTCACATCATGTCCGTGGGGCTACAAGCTTACGCCAGACAAGCGGTGTTTGGGTAAGTCTGAGGCTACAAACTATTGGAAGATGTAATAAATATAATAAATTAAATAAAATGCTTTATTCATCAGGTAGGCGAACATAGTTGTACTTATGATAAGTCAAGGTATATAAGAATTATTACTTAGATAAAGTCGCTTATACAAACTAAGACAATTTATATTGGATATAAAATAAATGAACGTCTAAAAAGTAAACAAAAAAGCCAGCTCGAGCTGGCAGGAAAGAAGAAATAAAGTGATCTAAATAATCTTAATAAAGATAAAGGGAGGAATGCTTAGCGATCCACACCGGTGAGGACGATAAGATCCCTTACCTAGCTAAGCTACTAGCCTTGCACTAGCTACAAAAATCTACAGTTGCCTGCAGTGAGCTGGCTTCTTTACAGACAATTTATTTTACCAATATAAATTGTCTTCAGTTTATACATATAAGCGACTTTATCTAAGCAATAATTAAATATTCTTATATACCTTGACTTATCATAAGTGCAACTATGTTTGCCTACGTGATGAATAATCCTTTTTTTTTACTTTTTTGTAGATATTGACGAGTGCGCCCGTAACGTGTCCGACTGCGGCCCCATGCAGCGCTGCGAGAACTTCTTCGGTGGCTATTCGTGCCAATGTCCCGCTGGACACCGGCTTGTCGGGCAGAACGGTTGTGATGACATCGACGAATGCATGCACGGGAATGTGAGCACAATTTGCAATATAATTCGAAACACTCATTTCATTGGTCATTTTAAATAAAAGATGGAAACTGTCAAATTAATAATGATGTGAGATTAGAAGAGTTAGAGATTAGAGAGAATACAGTTTTCCATTGAATCGTCATCAACTCATCAATTTGTGTCTAATAAGAGTGATGGTAGATTTTAGGTTACTTATTATAGAAGATTATTACCTCAGCTGAGATTAGAAATAGGATGGAAGCGGCCGGTTGTAAAAATGAGGAAGAAATACCAAATGTTTTCTGCAACACACTTAAAAGTGTCTGGCGCTGACCTCGTCTTAAAGTGCTATAAAGTCTAGTGCGGAGTGGTTTAGGTCGTCACGCTGTAACTAAACCTAACAAATCTTATAGTTTTTTGTATTCGGGAATCTTATTTTACTTTCGCTCGAGGCTTCCTACCGTCTAAGGCTGTTACTGTATAAAGGCAGGTAGAAAATTGATTTCAATAATATTTTAAAATGAAGTTCACTTATTATTCCCCATTTAATTCCAGCCATGTTCGTACAACGCTCAGTGCATGAACACAGTGGGTTCGTACAAGTGTGCGTGCAGCGAAGGGTTCCGATCCGCCCCCTCCAACGACAAGGTCTGCGTTGATATAGACGAGTGTACCGATACTCCGGGCGTGTGTCACCAGGGCTGTGCCAATGCTTGGGGCAGCTACAGGTGCTATTGTAAACGTGGGTACAGGCTGGATAATGATAACAGGTTTGTGATATTTTTTTTAGTTTTGTGGTAGAGGGCGGGGAACGAGTAAGTGGTAACTGATGGTAAATGATTAGTGGTCAAAAATATCCGATGTTGGAAGAATCTGGGAAACATTGCTGGTAATTGAAAGTAATCGGGGTTCATAAAGGTATTTATTTCAATTCCTCCTGAATTCTCGTGTACTAAACTCAATTGAACTATGTCTGTTTTTTTACAAGAAAATTAAACCAACCCAATATGACTCAATTAATGAAACTAACCACAACCATATGATTCTACCGCTTGTCGAATGTTGATAGGCGATGATTTGCATACAAACTGGATTACTAATTTGTTTTAATCGCCCTTCATAGGAGTTGGATAAGAATCACAAGGATGATGATGATATTGTTTGTCTGTGTCAGAACTTGTGTGGACGTGAACGAGTGCGAGGAGTGGGGTTCTGTGCGCCTGCGCGGCAAGCTGTGCGCGGGCGAGTGCGTCAACGAGCCCGGCAGCTACCGTTGCGCCTGTCCCGGCGGTTACAGGCTCTCCGAGGACGGCAGGAGCTGTATTGGTATGTGTTCATCATTCATTCCACGAACAATCATCAGCAAACCGCATGTATTGCTTTTGTATCAATTGCAGGACCTAATATTTAGGTGAATTGTGTTTTTATTTTTATTTTTTTGGTATATATCAATGAAATAGATACCATCGTTTCCACCGTGTCATAATTTTTTTTTTACTATTGTTCATATTTATATTTATCTAAGTATTCCTATTAAATGGAGAACTATGGAATGTTCTATACCCGTGAGTCGCGAGTTACGAAAATCACTGATTTACGGTATTTCTTTATCTTCAGATATCGATGAATGTGAGACTGGTGAGGCTTCATGCGCTCGCACGTTCGTGCCGGGCTACGTGTGTCAAAATACTAGAGGCAGCTACCATTGTCACAAGATCGAGTGCCCTCCTGGATACAGACTAGAATCTAAACAGTAAGTTTTTTTCCTGACCGGGTATTATTTTGGATCTGTTGTTAACAGTGTGATCCTAATGTCTACTAATAAGAAACGTTGTATTTCGACTATCGTTAGAATTGTAGGTCTCTTTCATTAGGTTTATTCGGACTATTCTTGATACACGAGCTTTCGGAAAGAGCTATGATAGGCTCAAGTCCCTTTTTCTTGATTAGACGAAAATCTTTTGCATTAAAACGTAATGACGATTGGTAAAAGAGCTAGTAGTAGAACCAAAGAAATAGTAGGACCACTAAGAACTTTAAATTCCCAAGTAATCTGTACGATACTGTCTACTACGGATTATTCTTAAATATCAAATGTTAAGTCGGTACCGGATATCCACGCAGTAGTATTAAGTGTGGAATATACTGAAGATAATGTATTTTAAAATAAAACGTATTTGTTTTGTTAAAAATATAATTAGGTACGAAAGAAAGCTAGTCAAGAATAACTAAAAACAAAACTCGTTATATCATATCAATATAATAATTCTATATGTAAAACATTCTATTCTATAACAAAGCGGTCAGCTTTAATTTGAACATAATGTAATGATTTGAATTCTTTAATAAAGTAAATTTGATATTTTCAGTCGTTGTACTCGCGTGCAGCGTTCATGTCCTGTGGGTGACTGGAATTGCCTGCACCAGCCCAGCGCGTACAGCTACAACTTCATCACCTTCGTTGCTAATATATACCTGCCCACAGGAAGCGTAAGTAACCTTTGGGGCCTTACTACAATTGCTAAGTAACACTAATAGAAAAGAAAAAGAAATGTATGCGGATGACATATCCTAACAATAAGTCTATCGCTAGGCTATGTCATCCTCATACAGAAAGTTAGCGTTAACGATTGTAAAAGGCATCACGGCTATGGCCCCTGTAATGTATAGTACGGTATCCAGTGTAACCATCGATGTAGAATCTGTACTATCGATAAGTGCTACAGTATTTTTTTTGCTAGAAAAAATTGATCTTAAAGAGATTTTATGTGTAGGTAAATATTTCTTAATTTTTATGGATTTGGCTTTTGAATACATATATTCCAAAGAGTAGGAGATGGCGTCGGTACATCTTACATACTCTACCTACGGATGATTAAGATTATTATCACCTCATGATAAACATAAATGACCATGTTAATATAATTAAGTATATTACATACTATAAATTATAATATGGACGACTATAGCTACATAAATTGTCGGTAATTTTCAGGTGGACTTGTTCACGATGCACGGCCCGTTGTGGCGGGACGCTGTTGTGAGCTTCGAAATGCGCATGCTCAATGTGCAAGCGTCACCTGGCGTACAGCCCGCAGACCTAAGATGTTTCGAGTAAGTGTTGCCAGTTCAAATTTCGTTATTTTATTACTTATTATATTTTGTCAATTTTTAGAACATTTTTTAAATGTAGTCTTGCTACGTCATCGATATTGACTTCACTTGGAGAAAGATTTTTGGGTTACAGATACATTTATGTCAAATAAACATTTATGTCTGGAACGTATATAAGTTATTTTATGCTGTCCACAGCATGCGTCCATCGGACAACATCTGCGTGATATCGCTGCTGTGCCCGCTGGAGGGACCGCAGGTGGCAGAGTTGGAGCTCACCATGTCGCTGTACCAGCGCAGCATGTTCGCGGGCAGCGCCGTCGCAAGGCTCATCGTCATCGTCTCCGAATATGAATTCTAGAATGTTCAGATGTAAACATTTTACGGTGTTGCTAGGCGTAAAATATTAGAATCTTTAATTTATTGGCAATGGTATTATAATCGAAAATGTTTATTACAAATCTACTTAGCTACCAACCGATAATATTAAATTATGATTCTATGTTATATACTTTTATGTTCCTAGAATAATGATGGCATTGTAAAATACATGCGTAAGATCCTACGGATAAATAAAGTCCAGTTTTAACACTATTCTGTAACTACAAACGTAGTGTAATTGTACATGACGTACCTACTTTCTTAGTACAAGAATAATTTGTAAATAAAACAATAAATACATGGAATATATCTTTTTAATTTTTATTAAGCACAAGCATTCAACACCAACGTGTGGTGCCCTCTTTATTATACATATACCTACATAAAGTGCAGATACATTTAACCGATTATATTCTCAGATCACAACATAATTACCATTTAATAAATTTAAAAATATAGTCACTAGACAACAGACGCAAAACAATATACAAAAATCTGTAACTACAACGCTCTGGTCCCATATACGATCCGCCCCGTGACACTCCAACATATAAAAATACTAACACATTTCATGGAATTATTCTATGTTTAAACTGGCTTGAATAATAAACAATTGATGCAAATTACAAATAATTGTCCCGAATACCTAATAAGCTACCCTGTAATGTATGCGTGGGCATCGAAGACTAAGGACTTTCGGTCACAATACGATGAAATAAATCTTTTGTGATTCACCGCCATTTACAATAAATGACCTTACTCGCTTTTTTCGATCGATCTCAAAAAAATGATCAACAAGAACAAGGTTTTTTTGACATGCTTTCAAATAAGTTATTTGATTGGTTCATTAACGAAATCCGATTGAAGTTTGAGATTGGGATAGTTTATTGGAAACGGCTGTTAACGACTGATTTGAACTTCAAATGTTTAAACATTTTCAGCGTTTTCAAGCTGCCTTCCCAGTTGCGATGAAACATTCCGATTGGTTGATTTTCGTGATAAATCGATAATGATTTATTTATATTTTTTATAGATTCTGACCGGGAAACAATCTGTATTTAAAATCACTTTGTTATCGTTGTGACTGATTCTATTATCACCCATGAATAAACATGACGTCTATAATCTGATCAAAGTAAGGAAGTATTACTTGTAAAATTATAATAAAGCATAGTTTAAACATAGAACGTATTCCACCAAATGCCTTATTTTACTAAATATATTTTCTATTACAAAAATTATTTCGCCTCATTAGATGCCATAATGTACACACACTCTTATTAGGTGTTTTTCCAAAAAATGGTGTTCATAGTAATATATGTAAACTGTGAACTACAAACGTAATGTCACTCATAACTCAAGTTACCGCAGTTTATGACATATCGATGTTTCGATAACAATTCATGTCGATGTTCCGATAACAATTCATATCGATTAACATGAAACATTAATGTTTTTTACAGTTATATTTTTCGATAAAATATTTTTACGTTAACTACAACTCGTAGTGCTCTTAAAAAGCAACTTTGTATAATATTTGAAAACGTAGTATTTGCCTTCAATATGGATAAAATATAATTGAACGTATATAACATATTATTCTTATAATTATATTAAACTTAAAATTAGTGTAACAAATATTATTTATGATTCACTGACGGTATAGATTGAATTATGATTTTCAGTTGATTTGTAATACCAAACCGTCAGAATTAACATTAGTATACTTAGACATATATTCATTTAAAAATATCGACAAGTACAATTCTAAGTGGAGTATGAAAAATCACTCATAAAAATACCTGGTATCTATCACGAAGTATTTATATAGTGACTGTTTAATGGCGCGAGAAATAATAGCAAAAATACTTCCGTACTCAGAACTGAAAATATCGATATTAATTATCGACTCGATAAAGACCAGCTGCTCGATAACAATAACGGTTATAAGTACTTTCATTTTCAAGATATGAGTGCTTGAATAACAGCCGATTTGTTTGTGTAAACTGCGGTAACCATAACAAAAGCTTTTCAATACCAACTGTAAACTAACGAATCAACTTAAAATATGTTATAGTTGTTAAATAATTATTATCACTTCTCACTCTCGACAGCTGCCGCACCTCTAAAGCGTAAATCGACGTTACACTTAACATGACCACTGTACTTGCAAATAAGTAAGATTAACCTTTTTACCTTAACACGGTCACTACTTTACTATCGACTAATAAACACTACATCCATATCATCACCTAATATTTGTACAATTTACAATATTGGCAGTTATAATTTTATTTTTATATTACGGTTTTACATGAAAAATTTCGAGTAATCTTGATTATTTACTATGAAAAACACGAATTCTATATCAATACGACAAATCCATTATAATTACCATTTAAAGTCGATAAATGGATATCGATATCAACCATGAATCGAAATCGATCTATCGAGCAAATCTTACAAAATTAGCAAGTACAGATTAAAAATTATACAATAAAAAATGGCATAGACAACAGTCTTTCACAACATCTATATTAGCTGAACCTAAACGCAACAAGGAAATATCGATAGATGATGTCAACATTGTCAGTACATTTTGTATAATATGCAAGCAATTACAAAACGTGATATGACACTGTAAATTCGTACAGTTAAAGTGGAACTTTTAATAGGCTCTCGCGAAATACAGTATAGAACACCGTATAAAACTATAAATAACATTAGGAAGCATTGTTTAAAGTATATGTGGCTGATGGATTGTCGAATGAACTGCATCATGTGGCATTTAGTCATCTATTTCATAAAGTATCTATTTACAGGTTTTAGATTGGATTGGATCTAAACGTGATCCACTCAATAGCTTACTATTAGTAATTGAATTATGTTAGTTAAGTGAGAACAGCTAATTATTTTAGTACTACTATATTTTTCTGGTGCGGCTTAGTCACTCATTGCACCTGATAGTGTAATACGTTAAAATATGTCGACTTAAGAAATAGGGTTGTCGATGGATCCGTGCGTGATCTCTTCGCAATAGAATATAAAACTGATTATCGCGTTACCTCCTTCTAGAATTATCTATGGCCTTAAAAGA
Organism: Manduca sexta; assembly: GCF_014839805.1. Taxonomy (NCBI): domain Eukaryota; kingdom Metazoa; phylum Arthropoda; class Insecta; order Lepidoptera; family Sphingidae; genus Manduca; species Manduca sexta. Next base: position 5,218,571 of record NC_051117.1, on the reverse strand, counting down.
GTTCATCCGACAATCAATCGACGAGTTTTTTATGAAGACTATGTAACATTTGGCCCGTAAGGGCATATTCTATTGGACACATCAAATCTGTATAAAATCGACTACATACACAGACCACTTTTGCTTGGTACTAGTGTGTACTAAATGCTACTTTATACCCCTCGTACAAGATTGAAATTTCGGTGTTATTAGTCATAGACCAATGTATATGGTATATGAAAGTACGTACGTTGCTATAGGCAAGAAAATGATCGAATTTGGAGATCCTTTAATTGTTTGTGTAAGTTTATCTAAAATGGTTTCCCAGAAATGGTTTTAGAACGGGTTGTACCGAACGTAAATTTGAAATAGAACCCTGTGCCCTGAATGACGAAATAGCGGGAGTAGTGGTTCTTATTTGTAAGAGCGAACTCGATTCCTCATACACAACCAACGGCTGTTTTCAATAAACGATCTCAATTTTAATCTTCAATCCGATCCTGAGAATACACCAACAAGTCATTCGTAATAATGTCAAATAATTTATACTGATTGGTTAGGTTTTTCCGATTTATCGAAAAAGAGCGATTGGGATTGAAATTGGTGGTAAATTTATTTGCAAGAGAAACTTTGTAATTTTATTATATCATGTACGAGAGGTATTAACTCTCACTACACATGTTGTGACGTATTTTAGACAACTGATAGACGGTTAACTTTACAGCAAGACTAAAATCGATTGTAGCTTGAAATACTTTATATCAAATTATCGATTGTGATCTAATTAACAGCACCACATTTAATAAGAAATAACAATATAACTCAAAAATTTATAATATTGCTGTATACACAACGTCTTCCCAGATAAGAATATATCTGTAAAAGAATTATCGGTAGTAGTTCTTAAAGAGTATAAAAACACGTTCTAATTTTGCTGTAAAGGCTTGCAACACATTTATTTACAGTTTGTGACTATACAATAACTATGTAAATGGTTCAATCAGTTTAAACTCATGCTAAATGCACACTAAGAATTAACGAAAATAATAAATAAACTTAAAGCGTCTAATTTTATTACGTCATTAAATAAATCATGAATAAGTCTTAACAATATTAAAGGCAAGAAATAATACATACAAACAATAATCTAATTCGTAATAAAATTTAGATGTATGGATGATAAAACAATGAACGAAATATATTTCTTATATATCGAACAGACTACTTTATAAGATAAAAAAAAAGTTAACGTAGCATTTAATGTCGTAACAAAATAAGTACTTACTCCTACTGACTTTAAATCATACTCTTAAGTTTTAAATATACTCTGTAACTATAATACTTTACCTACGGAAGCATATTACAAATGATTAATATAAAATATATCATACTTATAAATGTCAGTATATTGCACTAAAAATCACTAAAGCATTTACAATTATCAACTAAAAATTATGTCATCTCAGTGTACATAAAGCATTTTGACACGGGCATATTAGAGAAGGTGTAAGACAATATGAAAATGAGGCATTTCTATTTCATATTTTAATAAAAATGATAGGGTCACTCCTATACTTTATCTATTTAATGGGGCAAGCGCGGTTTCGACACCTCTTTATATGCCCATGCACGAAAAATCGCTAAGGCAATAATAAACGATGTAATAATTAACTATAATACAACAAAATGTCAACATCAACCGATTAACTCGCTCAATAGAAGCTAAAGAAACAAATGGCATTTGATTATCACTTATTAATTTATTAAAACTACAAAAATATTTCTCCTTACTATACTATATAGTTTTGATCGATTGATCGTTTAGTGTTATAAAAGTTAGCGAACCGTTTAGTATTCATATCGATAATAATTATGTAGCGAATAATCGCAATCGATATTGTTTATGGATTCAGCCATAATAAAATTGCACTCTATTGTTCTATTTATGTAGATGTATACGCGAAATGATTTCATTAAGTATTTTTATGATAAATAATATATAACAATGTCATAAATCAAACATAAAATAAATATCATAAAAAATGATATACATGTAAATAAACTAATAATATGCAAGATTGAAGATATATTAAGAATAATAAAAGTAACAGATAATGATTTTCGCATTCACGATGTTATCGATACGCATTCGCTACATCACTATTCGGTGTAGGACAATAGAGCCTATTTAGATTTTAGTTAACTGTATTTTTTCAACACGCTGTGTACTTCTAATACAACAAGAGTAAACAACGGAACATTTTAGTAACACTAATATAGTCGACATGGACATCCAACTACATGTAATCGATACAATCGCATTTAGGCCTTTTAGATATTATCGATATTGTTTATAATATTTTTAATTAATACTAAACAACATAAGAGAGTGTAAAAACGAAAAAAGTACCTATATAGCTATCATTCAATAGAGAAGGGCAACGAAACGCTCCTATAAAATTAGAAAAAGAAAACATTAATAAAAATAAAATAATTTGTTTGCATAAATTCTAATTGTAATGTCATAGCTCAACATAAGGTGGTACAAATTTCACCACTTTAAATTCAAAAATAAATTGAATATTATATCGATTATTTAATCGATCTATTGCTCAAACACGATTGCATCTCATACGTTTAAATCTAATGAGATTATAAACACGTAGGCTCGTCTTTTAAAGGGGTTCACGACATTTAATACCAACACACTATACACCTTACATGGATCCGTTCGAACATGTCTTTTGACGCGTAAGTTACGTTTGATATGAGTTCAATAATCAGTCTACAAATGTTACTAAGCGTCCGAACTGACCCATCAATATGCGCTGTGCACATATTTGTACGAGGTGCAACTACTACCTATTACAAAGTTTTCACGTAGATCATTTCTTCTTAACAGTCGAGCTACTAGCGCAACTACTCGATCGAGTTTGCACGCCGTCTTTTTTCAGCAAACTGACTCCGAACGCGGGACATTTTTTTCGCAGCGCTTTTATTTTATACAGTTTATTTCCTTGAGAATTGTTAGTCTCCTCGAAATTGTCTGGCGTTACGTCGGGAGTTATTACTGAGTTAGTCAAGCAGTCCATCGGCTCTGGGCTATTCGACTTATCCCTTTTTCGCCTAAACCTGAAGGGAGTTTCAAGCGAGTCTGCAGATATATTAGTGACGTTGGTATCGCTGGAAGAGAGATCTTGCGTGGATTCGAGACCACTTTTTTGTAGGTTATTTTTAGGAAGTTTCTTTCGAGAATTAGAGTTTGACCTGACAATCAACTTCTTCCGAGCAGTCATGTTATTTGCCACAGCTTTCGACTGAGTAACTGCTTTGAGATTAGGCTCCGATGGCAGCCGATTCTTGCCATTCAAGTGGCAATTCTCAGTCAAAGCTGATAGGGTTGTTGTGACATTATTTAGCGTGTTAACCGTAGCCGTATCATTCGATGTAATCTTACCAACACTGACAGTTTTCCTTGTAAAAGTCTTTAATGGACTAGCACCGTGCGTATATCCCAAAGCCGGTCTGGCGAGGTTCGCTCGTTGTCCGTGAAAACTGTTCTTACCCGTGAATGGCTTGACGCCGCCCGTCAGTTTGACTTGAGAGTTCGCGCTCCTTGTCGGCGGGAACGTGGATGTTTTCGACACGTAATGCGATTTGAGTGTAGAGTTGATTCTCGCGGGTTGCTTGAGGTTAGTGTTGTTAGCGTTCCTTATATTGTTTGTGGGCAACATGTAGTTCATTTTAGGGGTAAACACAGTTTTTGTGGGCAGCATTGGCGTCGGCGTGGTCTTGTACTTGCCGATTACTGTTGTCACGTTGTTTTCAGAGTCCGGCTCGTTTGCGTTTAGTACGTTAGCGTTATCCAACTGGAAAAAAAAATACGAATTATCAGTCGTAAACAAGGTTCTTAAAGATTTAAAAATAAAATAGTTGTATTATGTATTGATATCTAATGTATCGATTTATTGTATCGATATTACACCATTGAAATAGGTAACTCTAAAAATTAACTCTAGCCTATTTAGAAAATTTCAATCATCAATTTAGATATCATCACCACTAGCACACACCTTATTAACATTGTTCATTGCCTTGTTGTTCTGTAGAATAGTGTGCAGGGAGACAGGCTTGTCACTCGAGGTGTCCTCGGTGGGCGGCGTCTCGGGCGGCAGGTCGCAGTAGATGCCGCGAGTAAACACGCGTGGCGACGTGATGTTGTGCCGGCGGCGGTACGCCTCGCCCTCCGCGTGCATGCGCGGCTGGATGCTATGGGGCAAATATTCGATGTTTAAGTATTTATTGGTCCTTCGAACCATACATAATTTGACATACACATATTTTTTTTTAATTATTATCTATTACTTTGACCTAAATATGTGGATTGACTTTAAATTCCATAATAAGTAATAAAAAAAATCCTTGCTATAATATAAATTCGTATTTAATCTTTTTTAAAGATAGTAGTGTTAATATGAGTAAATCTGCGAAATATCAATCGTTTAAAGACTTCAATGCATCCCGTTAGTTTTGGACAAGTACTTACTTCTCCAAGAACCACTGTTGGTGTCCGATGACGGAGCCGGGGCGACACACGCGGAGCCACGCGATGGCCTCGCGGGCGGTGAACCCGTGGTGCTTCATCATGTAGCACGCGATCAGCGTGCCCGTCCGGCCCAGACCCGCTGCAAACAATATATCATTATTCACAATCGGTTTTAAGCCAATAGATTTAAATATCGTTATTTTCGCATTCGATACTATAGTAACCAAGTTCTGAGTTGTCGTTCCAATCTCAGTTACTAACGTGCACTAGTGGCGCAAGTCAGTAACTGAGTTGGTATTTTGTAGAACCTGTTCATTTATTTTTGCACCGTCCAAGTAAAAATTATGAGAGACCATTGTACATTAACTCAATTTTGGGATCTAATCCTTAGAAACTAACACAGCTGACAAAATGTAGCTATTATACACCCGTGAAAAGGGACAAAAGCGTGTTGATATGTATGTACGATGGTAAAGTTAAGTTGTGAGCCGTCACCTTTGCAGTGCACGGCGACGGCGCCGCGGGCCGCCTCTGCGATGCGCAGGAAGCGGTTGACGATGAGGTCGGAGGGCACGGAGCCGTCCACGAAGAACAACTCGCGGTGCTCGAACCCGTGGGACGTGAACTGCCGCGCGTCGTACGACTTCTTGTTCAGGCGCACTATCGTCGTCACCTGCAACAAGGAAGTGTTTTCTTTATTTATTTAAACTTTATATACTGTAAGCGGCGATAGCCTAGTTGGGTATGGAACGGACTGCCAAAACAAATGTCCGCAGGTTCAAATGCCAAGGGCACACATCTCTGGCTTTTATAAAATCATGTGTGTATTCTTTGTGAATTTATCGTTCGCTTTAACGGTGAAGGGAAACATCGTGAGGAAACCTGCATATTTGAGAAGTTCTCTATAGGAATTTCGCAGGTGTGTGAAGTCTACCAACCCGCACTAGGCCAGCGTGGTGGACTAAGGCCTAATCCCTCTCAGTAGTAGAGGAGGCCCGTGCTCAGCAGTGGGCAAGCATATAATACAGGGCTGATGTTATTATTGTTGTACAGTAGATGCATACAGGAGGACTGCCTGAGGCATTTTCTAAGAGTCAACCTTTGGGTGATGCAGAGATAAGTCAATGTGTAAGTATATAAAAAATAAATAAGACGATACATATATTATATAAAACATAATTTTCATGTTAAATATTTCATAGCGCGTGGTTAGAACGACAGTCGGTCAAACCATGGCAGTTTTCGCGTAATGACAAATTTGTATTCAATTATTATATTGTAAAGAAAATTACGTCGGCAAAGGACCATAGCATACCTACTTTTCGAGATTAAAAATAAATGTCGCCCAAATAGTCCCAGGCCTTAAATTCACATAATAACGTTACTTTTATATGTCGTAAAAATACACAGTGAATCTTATATTCCGTTGCGTGAATAACCTCTAGCATTTTTTAAAAAAATTAATAACCATGCATATTTGTATAAAAGGGTCTGTGATATGCATAATATAAAAAATGTAGTTTTTTGTGGCAACGGTACAATGAACATCCGTTATAGAAACTATTCGCATTGTTTCAAAGCCACAATAGAATGAAGGCACTAACATTATGTTTGCGGAAGTAGTCGTGGTAGTGCTCGGGGCTGTGCAGCGGGTAGCCGCGGTCGAGCCGCGAGCGGTGGTGCGGGCCGGAGAACGCCAGCATCTTGCCCGGCACTATCCAGTTCAGGTCGCCGTTCTCCACTTTCTGAACACAAATATTAGGTTTTAGAACACACACACAGCTATGTACTGCACTTTTTGAAAATCCTTTAATAAAAAAAACGTAAGATTAAAGATATTTTAATAATATTTATAATTTTTATTACTTATTTATTATTAGGTAAGGTATGGTAAGGGATTATTTTTTGGCGGGAAACTTCGTATACGGTAGACAGTCGTCAATAGTAATGAATTAAAATATTGTTTCATTAAAACTGGTCCAAGTGTTATTATGTACTGAAACCATTTAGATAATACTAATCACCAGCAAACTTAGTAGTAGTATGATATAGCAACGTAGTAGAACATCGCATCAATCAGCAAAGCCGTCACCTTACTTCATAAAACAAATACTGGTCAGCGTCGAAGTGTTCGAAGTGGAAGAAGCCGGCCTCGTGCGCCACCTTGATGCCGTGCAGCACGTCCTGCAGCGAGATGTCGAACAGCGGCGGCCCGCCCGACGCGTCGCGGAAGTTCAGCAGCGACCACTCCGACCCGTCTGTGAGTTGCTTGTACGCTGCCGCTGGACTCGTGTTCAGGTATATTATCTGGAAGGTACGTGAGATAGAAGATCAGTTTGGAAAAGTTGGTATGTGATCTACATATTATGATCTCCTACAAAGTGGGACCAAGACAGCAGATTCCCGCATATTGAAGCAATGATTGCGCTTAGGTACCATCAGTCAGCAAGACGTCAGCTCTTTCAGAGATAGACCCAAATCTGAGCAAGTAGGTTTAGATAAACCTAGTGTTACTGAACTGGTAATTGAATCCAGGACTTCTGCTACTAACGACTTTAAGGAGACCGACTCATATTCTGTTTATAGAAAATAGTTTAATGCAAATAAATAACAAGATATCCACAGATCCCACATTTTTCCGGCAAATCCAATATAGGGTATCATACATTCTCAGTTAACCGTGTCACGAGTCGACAACGGACCAATTTGTAACAGTAACACGAGTCCAGCGCAATTGAGCTAACCCACGCGGGCAATTATCCAATAATAAACATTGCAGATGTGTGCCGGGGATTCTGATAGATTCTAGGGATTCTGGACTATGGCAACCCGAACAAGGTCGTAAGGATAGGTAACAAAGAGTTGTATAGAATATTTAACAGCCTATTATTTAATCTCATGCATAATACAGTATCGGGTATGGGGGATATATTACACGGAATGGACTTAATCAAGTCCAATATATTTCTAGGGTAATACCCTAAGTAAAATTTTGTACTTTATTTTATATGTAACAGAAAATAATATGAAAAAGAAATTCCTCTGTGAAATTAGCACCAAATTTTTTTGAAAAATAAACATGTTACCGTGGTAGGGTTATCGCGCTATCTCTTTCTCACTCGCACAGCCTTATGGCTAGTGACACTCGATGACATCAAAGTTTGCCATTATTGTTATTTACCCATCAAATTTCAAAGCTTTATAACTTATTTATTACAGCGTAGATTTCAAAAGTAATATTTGCGTTAGATTTTGGATGACATACATTTTGATAAAACTTATAGAAACGTACCGCCCAGAAGGACATAATGTTGGGTGTATATAATCCAATATAATTATTTTATATATGTATCTGTAGCAATAAATACCCTTAAGAGTAATTAGCATCGATTCTTGTAACAAAGCTTTTAATCGGAAGTCTAAGTTGTTTCCAATCGCGGTAAGATCGATCCACTTGCTTTAATTCGCACAAAAGCATTAGCGACCAGCATGTGTAAAAAGTTCTGCTAGTAGTATGCTAGTAAATCACAAGCTGTCAGAGTGCTAATATGTCCATATATTATGTATATACTTACTTTATCCTAGTAAAATATACGTACAGGAACGAAGACGCGAGCGAAACTTAATTTCTCATAAACCCATTAATCATTATGGTTTCCTTCTATTAATATTGTAACTAAAACTGAAGCAATCACCTTTCAATTTAATTTCAGTAAGTGCTTCAGAAACTGGTCGATCATAAAACGGCACTAAGTCACTCACAAATAACGTTTTTATATATTCAAACGCTTAATTTTATTAGTCTAATATATTTTACGGAAAAAAAATATTAAGTCACGCAGACTTTAAAAACTTTACCAATTACGATAATAAATTAGATTATTTCAAAAATATTTCATAATCACGTTTAGTTCGTAATCAAGAAATATGTTCATTTGAAGGAAAAGTTATGTTAACGACTTCTTTGATGAATGTAGTCCACTGGCCATTTGACCTTTTATCAAACATTATGTTTTGTTAAATAACCTTGAACATTAAAGTGTTATAAGGTCATCAGTTTTATGGTATTTAGGCTTAAAATAACATCAGATTTTGTATGAACTCATTAGGAACTATAGAAATGTAACCTAAATACATTCACGTGAAACAATTAGGTGTCACAAAATATCTCTACTACGCTTGTATTGAAACAAGAGTTCTGTTGGAACCACCATAATCAAAATGAATACTTATAAATGAATATTAATAAATGAATTAACTTATATAAATAAAGTCAATTGTCACATGTATGTATAAGCATCAGTTGAGAATGGTTCTACCGGATTATCAGGATAATTGTCAGGACAAGGCTTGTGTTAAATAATAATTTTGAAAAATCAACGGGAATAAATTTGGGTGATATTTTTGTATAAAAATATTTTTTCATATGCGCTTATCACCGAAATCACGCAAGTTGAATTAGTTTCACCTTGAATCATAGGATAATTTTGGACCCGCTAGTTATCGAGACCTAAAAAAATGAAAGGTAATTTACATAAAATGGAGACTGTGGCAAGAAAACGTCTGCCGGGTCCATCAGTAATTAACAAAAATCAGTTCTTTTCCACACGCAGTCTACTTGCACCTGCAATTATATTAGTCCAATATCTGAAAACTCTTCAAGGCCCCAATAGATTGTTGGTTGATTTGAGCAAGAACCTCGTGGACTCATGAAAGAAACATTAAAAATCATAGCACGAACCAACCTGATAGCTCCCAATAAGATACGCTGCGTTAAGCCGAAGGGTCTCATTGTTGCTCGTGTAGTAAACGATCTTCTTCTTCGGATTCTTCTCCAGTTCCTCATTGAGTTTGTTGCAAAACTGGTACAGATGGCAGAGATGGTACGGACCGAAGTCGAAGTAGAAATTCTCATAGACGATCTCATCTTCTATGTGAAAGTATTTGCTGTTGCGAGTCGGCTTAGGTTTGTAGCCGGTCTTCAGTGTTGCGAAGTAGAGCCTGTCTGGAAAAGAAAATTTCATAAGTAGGTAGGGAAAAGATTACAATATTCCACGATGTGAGAGGAATTAAAACATGTTTTCTGGTGCGAAGCTAGATTCGCCTGCATCGTGTGCACTCTATCGGCTTACGGACAAAACACTAGGAACCAACCAGTTGGAATCTAGTGGATCTAGTGGAAACTATTGCCCAGCATTGCTACGTTTCAATGCTGCTAAGAGAAACATAATGCGCGATTGATGAATTTTTTATGATTATAAAAACCAATAGAATTAACACACGTAACAAGACAAATTTAAAAATTTCTCAAAACAATATAAAAAAGGAAAAATGTACGAGAGATATTGAAAAATAATACGAAACACTGTAGTATTAAGAGAGCTATTGTTTTCTATTATAAAATAGCAAATAAAGGAAAATGTACGAGAGATATTGAAAAATAATACGAAACACTGTGGTATTAAGAGAGCTATTGTTTTCCATTATAAAATAGCAAATAAAGGAAAATGTACGAGAGATATTGAAAAATAATACGAAACACTGTGGTATTAAGAGAGCTATTGTTTTCCATTATAAAATAGCAAATAAAGGAAATGTACGAGAGATATTGAAAAATAATACGAAACACTGTGGTATTAAGAGAGCTATTGTTTTCCATTATAAAATAGCAAATAAAGGAAAATGTACGAGAGATATTGAAAAATAATACGAAACACTGTGGTATTAAGGGAGCTATTGTTTTCCATTATAAAATATCAAATATAAAGAATCTCATCGAAGCTGTGAATCGGTATTCGACGCAATAGATTTTATAAAGAAACTATTTTCTGCACAAACGCGAACATCAGACGTACCATGGTCGTAAAAATCCAGCAAAATTAAAAAAGTTAATCCAGTGGAAAAATTTCCAACAACTATGAGTAAAACTATAGAAACTTTATACGTGTGCACTAAAACAAGATGGAATAATAAAAATGTGTGCAAATGTTCAATATTTTAGGTCATATATTTTCAAAAGCATAAAACCACCAGAGCTGAAAGGATATTGGATTCGTGCTGATGTGTAACAATGCGACCATTGGGACCCGTACGTGCTCATTTCTCAGTTTCGTAAAATATATTTCATAGAATTACATAGATGTTCAGTTAAATCCCCGAAGGAGTAAACAAAGGCGCAATTTTGCTTTCCAATTTCACAAATTCTTTTCTAGGAGAGCCTGTTGCAGTATAGGGCATATTTCTAATCTCGGGGATAATACCAGTGTTTATTTCTAATATAAACAAAACAATAATTTATTTTTCTATCTGGATACGTCTGTTCCAAAAAATCTATTCTACAATTAGAACGATGAGGCGACATACAAAATATACCTTGCCGTAAAGTCACATCAATACGCCACTCATTGCTACGTAAACTTACAATTTAGAACGGAAATTAGGTATTATATTGTAATACCGACTAAAGTAGACCATCGATATAAATCATTAGCCATCAGGTGCAAGGTCGGAGGTCAAAAGCGTGACTTGTAACAATTGAATTTTATAAATGTTACACGTAAACGCACATTTCCAGGGTTAAGGTAATGTTTAGGTACAAGCATGACATTGAAAAAATATATATATTTCGAGTACATACGGATTCTTTTACAATAACAATATTGTAATTTATTAAAAATAACTTTCTAGTTACTTGTGGGTTGTACGTTTCCAATTCGTAAATAAGGTTCATTTTCTTTTAAATAGAAGAGCAAAATATTACACTAGCCTGCTGCAACTATGGGCAAAAAGAAATCTAAATATAGTAAAATTATAAACTAATACCATTCTCTTGCCAGTAAGCAAAAAAGCGTTAACTTAGTTATTTAATTTGTCGAGTTCAGATTTCCATCACTCTCCTCGATGCCTGAACTCCGTAAGAATAACTGAACTATATTTTCCTTTTATAAATGAAAGCGTTAATGTAGTTAGGCAAGGGCGGAATTTCATTACAAACATTAATAAACTAGATAATAACTTTGAGCCTAACCATTGAAGACGCAGATGGTAAATGAAGCGCGGCAAAGGAAGCCATCTTTGACATCCACACCAGATAGGGTTGGGCTAAATGGCGTCATAACGAAAATCGATGAGAATTGATTATCGTGGTGTTCCATAAAACTTTCGATGAGTAAAATTAAATCGTTTTAAAAATATTTTTCGAGTTAGCATAGTACATAAACACTACTTTTATCTAGATCTATTATTAAGTGTTTACAAATCAACTCGATACATTCAGTTCACTAACTGTGAATTTAATGGTATCCACTACTTAATGATACGTGCAGGCGATACAGTATATCTTAACCAATTAAAATTAAACGGCCATATAATATGCAATGTCAAACTTGTAATACATCCAACCAATTGTGTGAATCTTAAAATAACTAGCTTATTTTATACTTTCTAAATATTATTCAAGAAACTAGACATATAGACAAATGTTTCGTGCTACAAAATTAAACGCCATAAATCAACTGTGATTTATAACTACATGGCGTATTTTAAATATCATTGAGTAGGTCAAACCCGTACCGCCAGACAATTCTCCAGACAGTTGTCGTTCGATACTCGCAAAATCTAATTTCACATTGTCAAATATCAATGTCGATAGTTTTGTAGTTGAAATGATGGGACGAAGGTGCACGTCCTCAGGTTTGCATGACAAGTGCTCGTTCAGTCAAAAGTTTATTTTTAAATTGCTCCGCTTGTGAGACGATTTTTTTCCAATTCCATCAAATTCAATTCGTGTTAAAGCCTTAAACTTTAGGTCGAGGCTTTTAATAAATCGATATACATGAATCTAAAGTGGTCGGTAAGGAACGGTTAGGTGTGGATTCCTTCACGCTACACAACTTCGGATTACAATAATCGAAGAAGTATCTGTGTACAAATTTACATAATTTATATCACTAATTAGTACAACGTCAATATTAAAACACATTAACAAACAATTTGATGATTAATGTAAGTTTCAAACAACTGACTGCAAACAATAATAAATAAGCGACTTTAAAAAACACATACAGCAGTTAGTTTTAACCCCAAAAGCCGTTAATTTCGTCGAACCTCTATAGAAAATGACGTTTGACTAAGCCATAAAAAATACATAACGTATGTTTGACATGGGCTTTAAAAGCCTGTAGACGGTGCAGCGAACGAGTACTAAATTATGCAAGCAAGAAAAGCCCAGTCATGAAACAAAATGCCAGCGTCAAGACCGCCACTTCATTAGCCGAACACAACACGAGCGTTTTCTTCGTGCGAATATAATTGCTTTTTACTTGTTTTAGGTGCAACGGATTTTGTGTGGTGCCAGTGACGAGGCTTGACGTAAACAATAATGACCTTTATAGCGCTTTACGTTAGAAGGAATGGAATGAGAGAGACAGCGATTTTCATACAAGTGCAAAAATCTAAGATGAGGATAGGAAGAGAAATAGGAGGATTAATTGTTTTTGCGATTTCTTGCTCTGAATGATTTCTTCACATGAGGAAAAAAATAGATTTTCCTTATACATTTTATTATTACTTAAATGTATAAGGAAAATCTATTCTATAGTACTCTCTATATCTATAGTATAGTATCTATTACTATCAATTTTGTAGTCTGATTATATACGAATAAGCTCAACATTGATTGTAGTAGTGTGTCAATTTTTTGCGTTTTCTACTCACAATCCTTTAGTTCCGTTTAGATGTCAAACGTTACAAGCACGTTTACTACATGTCTTAACGTATCTACTACATACGTTAGCATGCGCACACGCGTTTAACGCTTGACATTTTCACGAGGTCTTAAAAACAGTCTATTATTGGATTCAGCCGAACTTATATTTGTTACATCACACAAATATACCATTAAGCATTCTTTACACTAATGCTGTTTACGACATAAGAATGTCATAACTTAAAAATACTTTACCTTTTAGTAACAGTTTCATTTGCATTGTCCAAACATACTTAAGTAACTAACGACGCAATTTATTTTCGACGCATGACGTTCGTAAAACTATAGCCAATGTTTACAAATGAATTATAAAATCGCTATACGCGCGTCCTTGGGCCACGCCACGTTTGCATACACTTACGTAACGCCAAGGTCACGCTGACACCTGTACCACACCTTTATTGCATGTGTACGGGTTGAATAGAAAATTACAGCTATTTCAGTCGCAACTCACAACCGCTTTAAGGGTTATATTGTCTAGAACGAACGGAGGGGTTAACTTAAGGTTGTTTGGAGTTTCAAACTTTGAGGTTATCTTTTGTTTCGAGGATATGATAAGTCTAACAAAAACAGGGGTCGAAAGTTGTAAGTTGTTTGACAAGAATGTCGGATAGTTAATCGCCGTTGTTAATGAAAATTATAGGGTTTGGCGCGGTTTGGCATAAGTATGTTTTTTTGATAGAATATATTAAAACTATCTCTCTAAATTTGACGGGGTTAAATAGAAGCAATTACAACAAAGTGCAAAAACCTTAAATTAAAAAAGGACTGTGTCAGTCCCTTTTATTTTACGTTATCCTTGAAGGAAGATAGTCTTTTAATTCATAAATTTCCTTTTTTTTCTGAAACTTGTATTCTCATTCGCTCATCTAATCAGCAAGACAATTCCATATTTCTATGAGAAATATTAGTCCCCTATAAACTCTACACTTTATAATAGTTCCGTAAGAAAATAAGCTGACATTAACATCTAGTTATACAGGTAAATTTCCAGTAAAAACAAGTCTGAACGAATAAAATCTATTGCGCACTGAATCCTCACAAGTTCATGCTAAAGCTGATTTGTCGATTGGACGCCGTGGGCGAAACATCTCGTGCGTTATGAGCAAATGACCACATTATACAATGGCTACAATATTCTTACAATAGAATCAGGTATTATATTAATAAGTACGGCTCTAAAAGAGTTATATTTTATCTCGCTTTTTTATTATCTCTATTGTTCACGTACGGTCAGCAGATGTGTTGGATCACATCAGTAATTTATAAAAATAATATTAATGGTTTATCATTTTTAAAACAAATTTCACTTGATACAGTTTTCGTTAAATATTTTATGCTTTGCAATCAGTATTTGCTATTTACGGGTAGCAAAATAAATCATTACAACCTTAAGGATGACAACTACAACCGAAACGATGTACCAAAACTAATTTATAACTAAATAATAAATGATTATTCATATTTATCTTATTAAAGATTCAAAACCAGGCCGGCATAATTGTGTCGACTGTCCAGGGGTAATCATTTCTCGCCAGTCGACATTCTATTGGACCACAATCCACTTACCATTAGGATCAGTGGGGTCACTTTGCTGTTCACGTATATAGAAAAAAAATAATACGTTTTCCAATTGATAAACTTGAACATGAAATTAAATATTAAAGATATTTGATAAATCATTCTTTTTCTTTCCTAACAAATGTTATTTTATTTCTCTTTACAAGCAAAACAACATCCGTATCCTAAGTTATATCAATAATTCACCTAGTTAGGGGCTTCTAGGAAATCACACAATGTCTGAAAACTGATTTATGTCGTACTCCTACTTTCTTTACCCCGCTTCCAAGTTCCAATAGGGACATTATATAAAAAAGTAATTTATCTGCCAAATATTCAAATGTACCACCATATCTTTTCGGTCATAAAGTTGTATTATGATATTACGCGTGTGGCAAATACACCAAATATATGTTATCATCGGAGTAAAAAATAACGAGTGCCAAAATGTCTGTTACCTTTGCATTTTGGCTGAAATCGGCAATAAAGCATGTACTTGAAGCGGCGGTAAAGAAGATAATCTCAGTTATACGAAGATCGGAATACATATACTTCTTCCCCATCTAACTTTCTTAAATAAATACCCTTCTTTTTAAATTAAACAACCGTATAAAACATAACGGGGAAATGAAATTTATACTCCACAAAATTACAGTATTTCTTAAAAGTGTATTTTACTAAATTCCTGACATATATAATAAACTAGCTATTGCCTGCGGCTCCGCTCGCGTGAAAAAGCTTTTCCGAGATAAATATTTACCCAGGATAAAAAGTAGCCTATGGCAATCAAGGGTAATGTAGCTTCCTAATAGTAAAAAAATTGATTTATTGAGTAGTTCCTGAGATTAGCGCGTTCAAACAAACAAACTCTTCAGCTTTACAATATTAGCATAGATCACTAAAAGCTATTAGAGATTTAAACATTGTCGATTTTAAAGGTAAATTATTTAAATTTTTCCATTATAAATGCAAAACTAAAACAAAAATTATGGTGGTATGGTAAACTAAAATTATGATCACCTTAATGATGTTAAAATGTAAAATGTATTTAATTGTTTCTATTATTTTAAATTATTTTATGCCATCATGGCGGGCATAGCTGCATTGTAACTATGATAATCTAACACCGCAATACCACCTGTATGCCGCAATAAATACTATTTGCCATTCAAGGTAGGCAGCGGTTTGTCTATGCCGCTGGCACTACCGACGTCTATGTACCATCAGGTGACCCGTTAGCTAGTCTGATTTCGGCAGCAATAAAAAAAATTGGAAACATCGTTCTACTCGAAACATATTATTTTCTACATTGAGCTCGACGGAAACTAATAGCAATAATACCAGATGGTGCTTAGTCTTCTTCCTCAGGCCATGGATCACATGATTTTCACTAAAATTACTTTTGAGTCAAAAATTGTTTTTTTGATCTATAGGAATCATCATCATTAGAATTTCAACCGGGAATCGTCCACTGCTGGACATAGGCCTCCCCCATTGAGCGCCACAGGGACCGGGTCTGGGCCGCCCACATCCATCGGACTCCGGCGACCTTCACCAGATCGTCGGTCCGTCTCGTGGGGGATCTCTATAGGAATATAAACAACAAAAGAAAAGAGTTCATGTATTGACAAAACACTTGTATCTTTCCAATATAATCATGCTACAAAGTTGAAAAGAATTGTCACACCATAATCATATTTAAAATTTAACAGCCGCCCACTGAAACTCAATCGGAAATTGTAAATTGTATATGGAGTGGGAACCTTAAAAGTAATTTATCCGATCGTTGAGTTTTAACAGCTACGTATCAAGTTTAACGAGGCCCACACGCTCCTACAAAACTTAATGGAATATGGTATATTACGTGGGTTTGCTTGACAACAGATTTCATATTTTATTTAGGTATGATTTCGTTTTGAGGTCTGTTTTATGGTTTAATTTTATTTTCATTGTATTCCTATTGTGTCATATTCAATATGATTGCTAGTTTTAGGTCAAGATCGTTGTATTTAATTTAACGAAAGCAACGTGAAATCATGATGTCCAAAATCCGGCTAGAAGGACCAAAACAAAATTGTCTTGAAAATAACATTAATGCCTCATTTAAGCACCAGTTTCAACAGTATTAACATTGTTAGAATAATAGCGGTTGGGGGAGGGCTAGATTTAATAGCCATTTCAGTGCCAAAACTAACATTGCTATTCATAGTACAACACTGTTAGAAGCAAACCGCGCCCTATCGTCTCGGGAGACACATTAAAATGTCGTAAACTTACTTTCCGCATTACTGTAGGTTGATATTTTGTATGTTTAAATGTTTTTAAAGTTAAAATACAGTAGGTATACCAAGCTCTATTTCAACAATAATCAAATCAACAAATACATCAATTAAAACAGTGCTGATCGCACACCAGGATTTCCTACGTCATGGTACTAAAAACTTTCGTTAGAATTTAGGTGCTGTAAAGTCTTGAACCCGGACATAATATTTTAAAATATTAGTTTCAGGAAACCAGATTACGTTCACTATTTCTTAAAACAGTTGGATCTTATTTGCTCTTCTAATTGAATGTAAATCAAAGTTAAAATCAGAAACCTGAGCTCCATAAGACTAAAACAGCATGACATCATTCAATCAACACGTTGATTGCTTTCGGCGGCAACATGTAGATAAATCGGTTTGCTCTTGAGTTGTCTCGCTGCTTGCACACGTGAGCAAGACAGCAAAGCTATTCGCGTGCGGTAATGCTTAGAACTTAGAGTGGATTTGCTTAAACTCTACTTGTATGTATGTCCGAAGGGGTAAGCAGAGGCGTAATTGGTGCACCCTCTTTTCGCCGTGTATATTCCGTCCCTTGATTTGATAGGTGACGAGCCCATCGCCATATCGGGCGCAATTTCCGAGCTGATATTGAGTAGAAACTAGAATATCCCAATATCACTGCCCGAGTCAGGGATCGAACCCAAGACCAGTACTGCAGCCGTACCGTAATACAACCACGCCACCGAAGTAGATAACTTTAGTGATAAGTAAATATGGAGATAGATTTGCTTCCCAAGATTTTATATTTGCAAATGTAGAGACTTGGTGTTCTCTATAACTCCAACAAGTTTATAAAATATACAGACACCATTTACGTGAAAATAAAGATATATTTGCCTTCAAAGTTATCGTTACCACAGACGTGAACTGATAGTTGGCTCAAAACAAATTTCACGTGCGGTAAAACTTTGAACTTGGCACGAGTTTGCACTTAAGCCTATCCTACCTAAGTTTATTCACGTTTTCATATAACTTACACATACATAACGAAAACAAGTTTTAGTTTACTTACATATCAGGACTTTAATATTGCATAGGGTTATCAGAAACAGATGGTGGTAAAAGTGCCAGAACCACTTGTAGAGACGTCTTGTATACAAAGTGAAGTATCATTGTCATATCACTGACAGAAAAACCAAGGTTACGTAACTGCCATTAGATTTCGTGTGGTTTGTAAGGCCCAAACAACGTCCTCCCGGTCTAAATCCTTCACTTTATCAATTCTTAATCCTCTATCATTAAAATATTGCCTATTTGCGTAGCATCGTAAACACCTATCAATTATGGAAATCCATTATCATGTGGTGCGATCAAACTGGCAATGGGAAATAGTTTCGTCCCTTATCCATCATTCACCCTGTATATAACTTCGTCACTGTACCCAGTAATACACAAAATAATCCCTAACCAAACACCGTTAAAACTTAGTTTCGCACAGCACACTATGAGCCACCGCGATTCCGTCCAAAACATTTCACCTCTAGTACAATGTCCATACTTGCGAACTTGGCAAGAGTATGTACTGCCTCGCCCTCATTGCGATAAGTATTATGTTCATTCCTGTTTTCAAATTTAAAAACATAAATAGTTTTTAGGTTTAAATTAGTTTTTATTTTATTTCTTTCACCATCAACTAAAGTTGTTATGACTATTCTTTATACCAAAATGAAGCGATTGCTTGTCTGACTAGGTGTATGGCGGCATCATCAACAATCAGTATCATGCGGAACTTTGAAACACAAAGTTCTTCATATTACCGTACTGCCCTTGTCATTCTTACACAATAGTTAATAAACCTTATAGTGTCCTGAATTTATACCTGTTACTAGGCTATTGCTCGCAGCGCCGCCCGCGTATAAGTTTTTCCGAGATGTATATTTTCCGGGAGTAGCCTATAGTGCTCAGGAGAAATGTAACTTCTTATTAGTAAAAGAATTTTCAAAATCTGTTCAGTAGAGATTAGCCCTTACAAACATTGCCTCTTTATTTTGGTATGGATTTCCCTTAAATTGAATCAAAATCTGAGACAACAAAGTATTTTTTAAATTGTTTGAGTTTCCAATTGTAAATTTTTCTTTTCGAATCGGTAAATAAATCCACAACTCATTATATTAACGAGTGTTTTTGCGTGCTTAACGTAATTAGAGTTAATTTAAGACGGGTTTAAAAACAGTGATTTACTTACAAGCGAATAAATGGTTCATTATTTGTCGGAATGCTGACGAGCGCGGCGTAATTCTTTTTAAATATCAAAATGCTTTGTTACAAAGTAGCGGGTTGTTAACAACATAGTAGATGTAAAGAGGGTGTACAGTTGCGTCCTTGTACTGCGTTTTACAAAGTAGAATGTTAAGTTTTATACTCGTAAATACGTTAATGATCTGAATGTTGGTACTTTGGCAGTATGTCTGTAGACAAGTGGAGTGAAACTCAGTAGTCAAGGAGGTCCATGCCCAGCAGTAGGTTAGTATAGAATTGGTTTAGTATCCAAGTTCTTGATAGGGATCGATGGCCAGTACAATATATATTGTCATTTCTGTTGTTGTAAATTGTATTTTATAAATTCATAAAATTGACTCAATTAGTTGCCTATTATCGTGTCTTTCTTTATAACCGACAAACGCCTTGATCTGTCCAAAAAAATGTTATTTATATCTTCAGACATTAAATTTCAGGCTTACTGCTGATTATATAATTCAGAAATAATCCGGCACGTCGACATTATAGAATATCTGAATATTCAATTAACGTTAAACATAACAGCTTCACCGAGCTTCGGTGGATGCTTAATTGAAAGTTCTGAAGGCTATTAGCAGGGGCTGAGACACTTCTACGTGCTTTAAAGCCTTATTGGACTATCTCTGAAGCGGTTAAGGTAAACTTAATTGGTAACGATGGGAAATTAGGCAACCGTATTCTCGGTCGCGCAATTTGAATCGGAAACACCATTTTGGGCAATATGCTTTTATTTTTTTATGGAATTACAACACAAGCGGGCTGACACTACCGTCCAAAAACGCTGCCAACATCCGAATATTGAATTAACGCATTGTATGATACATCATTGTACTCACTATATCTACACATGGCTAAATATTTTGCTAGTAAGGATAAGAAATAGATGAGAAAAATATCCCAATGAAATTGCTAAATTGAAACGAATTTTATATCTGAATAAAAACGAATCCTTTGCACACGGATTAGAGAAATACGAACTTAATAGCACACGTCAGCTTTTACTTGGATTCAATCGTTTTACTTACACAGTTAAACCTACAAGATTTAACCGAGCTGCTTCAGTTTGAAGTATACTCAAAATATATACATTGAGATAGAGGGAGGTATCGGAATTGAGGTGTTTGGAACATATTTTAGTGACTAAAATTTATAAAATTGTAAACAATATTTTTTCTCAATTTTTCACAAGCAGTTTGTATAGCACATGAAAACCGGTATGATCCATAAAATGTATTTAAATCCTTTTAAAACCATAGAACTAACCTACATAAATTATGAAATTAACTTCAGCTTTTTATGTAATTTCAATTGAAATAGATATCACGAGGAGCGTTCGGTCCCACGACGCGGAGACCTGAAGTAAATATTTGCGGGTCACACACACATTTGTATCGAATACGGGAATCGGCTATGGATCCTGAGGCCTTTCATTCCACAGCTATAACAAAGCTGCGTTATGGAGGCTGCCGAATCTCTTCGAAGTTTATAAAGGAAAGTTTATATTTTGTTAATGTATCGAAATGGTACGCGTTTAAACATAATGCTCTTAAAGAAATATATTTGTACATCCTTCACATATACATTGTGCAATACAAAAGTACATAAGTGCTATTTTTTATCATCTAACATGAAGCGAAGTATAAAATAATAAAGTAATTTTTGAAGCTTTCACAAAATGATCTTTATTGGAAGCGAAACAGGATTAAATCGTATTGACCCTTACACATGTAACACATCGATACGCCACTATGAAAATGTAACGCGCGAGAATAATGTATAAAATATCACGTATATTTTGATGGTACACCAATAAAAGTCTTCAAAGTATAAAATATGTTTATAATGTATATGTAAACATCTAAAAAGGTACAATTAATTTTAATTAGAAACATTTAGTTTTACTGCATCTTTTTGTCATTAACTTGGCAACCCTAACACCAGTTCGACTAAGAGAAAACACTTATTCCATTACGCGTACAAGAAATGCGATTAACTCGCGCACCAGTCAACGAGTAACAGCCGACAGCGTTTTAAGAAAAAGACCATTTCAGCGCAATGTGTAATGTCCATTAATAGAACTGCACCGCGATTCGCGCCGGGAGCATCGCTGCTATGTTAATAAAAACATTTACTACGACGATTCATTCTAACGCTATTCAAAATCTTATTATTATTTTTAAAAGGAACTGACAGCCCTGGATTTTGGTAGGAGATCTTGATCATATAGATTTTATAAAAAAAAAATCACACGTCCGACCGATTTAATATTACATACTTACATAAGAATTACTGGGCATTGCGATTAAACATCCAAAATCTCAAGTAACAATCACAGTACATAAACATTACACACAAATAATACTATGTAAAGAAATGAAATACTTTATTTATTTAAGCAGTTTATAGGTAGTACAATTTAGTTTCCGTACAATTTGTGTTTATACAACTCACTTAAGTATAAGCAGATGTTTATAATATTAAGGCATAGGTTTAAGGAAGACAATCTAGTCTTAATGTTATTTAGTGCTTAAGTATTGTTTATAATGATTGTGTTCTGTACTATGCCAAATTTGTTAATTAAAAAAAAAACCTGTATAATGTTACGTATTATTTAGATATGAGAACGCACAATGTGCCCGTTCCTTAAGTATCGCAATATCATAGTTTCCCTAGGCTTTGTTAAGCTTTGTTTACCTGACAGCTAACTGAAGTAAAGTTGTATGTCAATATTAGCCAATCCCCCTTCTATGGCTACCCACTACAAAGGCTGTAAGGCCGTATGCACCGAGACACAAACATTTCAGAATACAGGCTTAACAGAACTTCGTAAATTATAATGATTGGATGATTCTGTTTATAGACAATCACTTGCACATCATCCAAGCTTTGGTTCTTATAGTTCACAGTCGCCTAGCTCCCAGAACAAGGATTTAAACTGGTAGTAAATTCATCGCAAAAACACCGATTAACATAAGGGTGACTTATCGCTTGCAATCAAAGGGTGAATGTAATCAGATTTAATCACACTTGCCTGGTATGGGCACCGACCGGTCTGCGAAATGCGACACACGCATGAGTCATCAAGACTGGGTTTAACCCAAAGATAAGTTTGGTATAGCAGCTCTAATAAGTTTACTCAATATATAAATCAGCCCTGTATGATATATTGTCCCGCTGCTGGGCACGGGCCTCCTCCACTACTGAGAATGATTAGGCCTTAGTCCATCACACTGGCCTAGTGCGGATTGGTAGACTTCACACACCCTCGAAATTCCTATAGAGAACTTCTCAGGTATGCAGGTTTCCTCACGATGTTTTCCTTCACCGTTAAAACGAACGATAATTCACAAAGAATACACACATGATTTTAGAAAAGTGTGTGCCCTTGGGGTTTGAACCTGCGGACATTCGTCTTGGCAGTCCGTTCCACACCCAACTAGGCTATCGCCACTTTCAACGTTATAAGCTTCGAGATAATTTTCACTGCCTTAAGTAAACGATAAATAGACGGCAGTGGCGAAGGATCTGTATTAACCGATTTCTGTCGGCTTTCCTTTATGTAGAATCTAATTATACTTAGAACGATTTGCAGACCACATTCATGTCTATTAGTATATGTGTCGAATTCCATTTCGGAAAATTTCACCTTTCGCCACCAGGGTTGTTTGGCAAAATTATCATGGAGAACAGATTTGTAAAAAAGTAATACTAGTCATCTATTATTTTAATTATTAGTTCAGTGTATTTCTTCGTGACGATTTTTTTATTTAATGACGTAACTAGCTATTTACCTTATAACCATGACAAGTACAGTTATACCCGCCCATCGATAGTCACATTTTCAAAACAAACATTTCCACAATCCCGCTTCACATAAAAGTAGAATATCAACGCAATAAGCATTCGATAACGAGCGACCTTCCAGCTACAAAATTGTTGCAGTCCACATTCCATTTGACGTAAACAATAGTAACATATTCTTTTAAAATATATATGAATTAGTTAACTTGAGACGTCATCACTAGGCCCCGAGAGTATACAAACAGCGAATGTTTGTAAACAACGGAAAACCAGTATATCAAAATGAATAATCAAGTTTATTTTGTTGTGCGATGTATTTATCTTATTCAATACGTTTGAATAACTTTTTGTGGACAAAATGAAGTCATGTTAGCGGATGTATCCTTATAATTCAAATATTGATAATCAATGTTTATTCCTTTTTTTATAAAACCATTAATGAACAGGAAATAGATCCATAAGACATGGTAAAAAATTGCCCCAGTGATTTGCACCAGCCACATTCAGTAGGCACTCAAAGGGTTTTAGTGTACACCACACAACCAGAGAAGCAAGACGGCAATCTTGGTGAGAACACGCCCATGCACGGGGGACATTTTGTCGCGGCCCTAGGTATACAGTTAAGTGTGTATACCTCATGGTTACAATTTCACACTGACGCCTATAAGGGGTCGGGCACAGTTCCTAACCTTCTCCCCTGCTCCCATCCTAAGAGGTTTCCATATCCTTACCCCCCCCCCACTTCCTTCCCAGCTATCCCCTCTCAACTTGCCTCCAGAACCCTGCAGTCGCTAAGGTTTCCCCCGGGGTTAACTGCGGGGTTCGATAACCCAAAAAAAATCTTAGTGAGAAACCTCGACTTACCCTAGTATGAATGTTTTAACGTCGTAACTAACATTATGGCGTTGTAACACCAATTCATTATTTTTTAGGGTTCTGTAAGGCAAAGCTATAAGTCACCCTTATGTTAATCGGTGTTTTTGCGCGGAATTTACTGCCAGTTTAAGTCCTTGTTCTGTGGGCTAGGCGACTGTGAACTATAAGAACCAAAGCTCGAATGACGTGCAAGTGATTGTTTATAAACAGAAGCATCCAATTATTATTTACGAAGTTCTTCTATCACGAAGCAATGCTATTATATTTTAATATGTCTGTTTCTCGATGCATACGGATTTACAGCCTTCGCAGTGCGTAGCAATAGGGGGGTGATTGGCTGATTGGTGATCAATAACTCGACACTGTACTATAACACTGTTTATTATAGCCAAATAAAAATTGCGAGTTTCTACGACATATCTCTCTGAAAATAGACTTTCTAAGCATAAAACATTTTTTTTGGAGCCATCAAACTCCAATCAATAAACATTCGCAATTCGTAACTCTATTTCATACCAATCAGCCCTTCGACCCGCCCACGCCAAGGATAATATGTAAGGATAAGAAATCTGTATTCCTTTCGCCCCGCACCTTACACATACCAATTACTCATATGTACGCATTTATAAAGGTCAACCAAGTAAATATATCGTAAATGTATCGTATAAATCAGAGGTTCCCTAAGTGTGCGTCGCGGTGTCCTGGTGGGCCGTAGGAAGTAAAGAGGGGGGGCGCCGTGAGCAGGGATATTATGGAGCTCCGTAACCGAAACTCTCGGATATCCGAAATAAAAATATATCCGTAACCGTAACCTTATCCGTTATATTAGTTCATCGATAATTAATAATCGACGATGACGACGAACGATAGTAATCGTCACCCTACTGTATTAAATATTTTTCCGAAACTAACGCATAATCCGAAATAATTACATATCCGTAACCTTATCCAAAACAGATATAATTTTATTCCTATATCCATATCAGTATACATATCCGAAATTTCCATAACATCCCATTATATCCATAACATAATTTCCATAATATCCATAACATCCCTGGCCGTTAGTCAATCCTCTCATTATTGGACACCACAAATATTGGTGTCAATTTTACATTGTGGTGTTTTAATTATAGTTTCGAGTTACCTACCTAACTACTATTATTGTAGGTACCTATTTCTTTCGACTGTCTTCAAATAGTTAGCTAGGACAGGGCGCCGTGAAAAAATACTAAACTTGTAACTCCGCCGCGGGTTAGAAAAGATTGGGAAGCCCTTGGTATAGATTCTCGGTATAAGACATAAATATTGAAGCATAACGTTTTAAAGGTGAAGGTAGCCGCCTGAGGAAACGAGCTATCATTGAAGTGATATTTCTAACGTGCCACGTCCGTTAAAGCGAAAAGTTTGGCGCAAATCGTGCCGACGAAACGTAGTTACAAATTGATTTCCACGAGTGGATATTGCCCGTGTAGATATTTCGCTTGAAAATATTCTTCAATTTTACACCACTTTGAAGCTTAAATTGATGCGTCGCATATTTATGATGGTAAATATTTTCTTCTACAGTAGTCTTTTTTATCGTGTAAGGGCTGATAAATTATGTCTAGTTTTGGAATATTTGTTGATATGTAGGAAAAATATTCATAGGTGGAGAGCCAAAATAAAAAGACTTGCCGCTTACAAACAGTGTACCAATACCATAGTTTTTCTGCTTTCCTGTATTATTAGTAGCATAAACACAATTTTCTATTTAACTAGCCATCTTTATCACCAAAAAATAAACACGAAACTTACACAACATAGACCGCAGTAAATAAACATTACGCGTAATAGGATCCCTCATCAAAACAAGACAATGGTTAGGTAATGTCGCGGTAGGTAATTTCACAGATCAATCATCGTAGTGTGAAGGTCAGACCGCAAGGCGCCGCCGCAATATGTGACCACAGTAGCGGGAATAATGGTCAATATTGCATTTTAAATAACGACTAATTTACAAAAAAACATCGGAAACACTTTACAATAAGTTACATGAGCAGTAGATGTAAAATAAAAAAGATTCGAACAAAATAAATATTAATAAAAAGTAATTTTAATTTTACGCGTCCAAAAGCCACTACTATTACTCTAAGAGAATTCGTTGCAGCGGCAACATCATACTTTCAGTCAGAAATACACCCACGCACACGCTATATACGCATTAAATTACAAAATTATCAAAAAATCAGAAAACTAAAACCAGAATTTTTCGCGAAAATATTAATTATTAACAGATGATTTTTGGCACAATGTCAGCAAAGGTGAAGACGACTATGTGGTTTTATTTAGTAACGCAATGTCAAAATGACCCTGTATATGACGTCTAACACGTCAATTAATTGTGGATATAATATTACTTTAACGTTACGAAATAGGGCCCAAGTCTCATAAGAAAGCCTGGGTAGAATCCAAATCTTTGTTTACTTCTGTTTCGAAATAGCACAGTGCAAGTATCAGTATGTTCCGGGTTGAATAACATGAAAATCAAAGTAATTACAGGATATTACGACCTAATGTCTTATGGAAACGAGCGCAGTGTAATTCTATTCAGTACTTTGTAAATCTTAAGTTCTGAGAACCCTAGCTGCTGTTTATAGCCAATGACGCTTTACAATCAGACGATCGAGTTTGCATTGGTTTTTCTTAGTAATAGAAAAGGTTAGCGAAACTAAATAACTTTGAAACAAGTGGGCCTGTTGTTCTTTTAAGTTTACCGCTAAATACTTTGCAATATACTATATGAAGAAAGGAATATGAAGCAATTGAACGTTATTTAAAAATAGTGCTTACGTATTACATAAGAGTGCTTCTTATCGATTAACATTATGGTCAGCATACGCTGCCGTCAAGTATAACGTATTCTATACCTGGCTATTTTTATACAAAGAGTATACACAAAGGTAAATTCAGGGCGCCACCAGTGACGCAAGTAACTTACTTCAGACATGTCTACATAGCTGAGAATGATAAACAAATATAAAGTACAAATATTTGCTTATTTTTAGTTCTTTGTGTCAAGTTTGTGTTTGCGAAGAATAAACTGTCGTCCCCAATAAGTACACTTGACTATGTTTGAGGAGACTGGGGTAAGATAAAAGCATTTTCGCAAATGCAAATAGTTTTGTACAGGGAAAATGAATAATTCATGCGGTTAAATATTTAATATTTAGCATCCACATTAACTCTGTTGTGCGGATATCCGTTGTGATGTTTATTTAATGCTTGTGTAATGTAGTGATTATCCAAACTAAATTAATTACACGGCTATTTGTTTAACCAAAGTGACTACCATAAAAATGGTATCGTATTTATATCTTATTCACAATGTAATAATACATAATATATTTACACAAAAGTAATAACTATATAACACGACTCATAAAATTAAAGTGTTCTGACATAAAATTGTTAATACTGACAACAGAAACCTTAATTTGGTGGTTTAAGTCATGAAATTTTCTCTAACATAATATGTAAGTATTAAAAAAGGATTCTTTAAAATTCATACCCAAGTGAAATATATCTTACGCGCTTAGTCCTTCGCACAACGAGATTCCAACAATACGAGCAGGTATTTTCACAAATCGCCGTATTCCTCACACTGGTCGTGACATGTAACGGCTCGTAAACCAGCAGCACTTATGTCATTCTGGTCACTTGTACACCCACGTTTAGTACCAACACTGTATCGTGTTTCCGTAACTTTAGTTGGATCAACAATTTATGCATTCTGTTCAAAATCGCCGAGCATGTGCAAAATAACAAATTTTTGTATTGCAAAATGAAGTTGTTAAGCTCAGTCGGATGTTGTTAAACTTTTATGGACCGCGTAAAGGCATAAAGGCTAAAATATTTCGTACATTATTTCTTGTTTCGGTTTTTTGTTATCGCCGGCAACGAAATGGGGCGGTTTTGATTCTATCACAGGATAGGCAGAAAAGGTTAAGATAGTGTATAGATTGAAAAGGTTGGTGTCAGCTAAAGCTAAAATGTTTCGGACATTATTTCTTGTTTTGGTTTTAAGTCGTCTTCGGCAAGAGAATGGGAATGTATCTCCCAATGGATAGGCAAGAAAGGCTAAGATAGTGTAAATATAGAAAAGGTTGGTTTCAGCTACTAGTTGTCACATATCTTAGGACTGACAAGAGTTACGAATGTTTCTCGAATGATTTTTTATATGAATTTGTAGAAAGAAAAATGAAAGCAAAAATTATATTATTGTCTAATAAGTGTACAAAAACTAAAGAAGAACCATTTTTCAACGCAATGCCCGCTTGTTTTTAATCGATGAATGATACAAGTATACATCGACATAAAAGGCAACACAAATATTAAGATTCTTAATTGTCATTACGTCTCTATTAATGGTTTGATTATCCCAAGTCAAGGAAAACAACACACGACTTGCGGCACTCAAAATACGTATAAAGAGTAAACGAATTTTATGCCATATGCCGACGTTACATTGCACCAAAAGGAGAGAAATATATGAACGTAGACAAAGTGCAAAAGAATCGTGATTAATTTGAAATAGAGCTGTAAGATTCCAGACGTCACGAAGAACATCCAAAAGCGTCGGTAAGCCCGGTTTGCACATGAAAAATTCGCGGCTCAGATGCCGTGCGAGAAATTCCTATTTAAATCAGACTTCAACGTGGTTATACTTTTTCCAGACTTCATGGAAATAAGGAGTGTTGATATAAAGGCGGGTCTGGTTTACTGTAAGAAACCGAACAAGCGAAGATTACCTTTTTGTCTTTTGGAGACATAGATTAATTACATAGAAAATAGGAGAAATGTAAAGGACAAAAGAAGAACACTTCCAAGACGTAATTGCAGAGAAATAATCAAACATTGAGCTTAAAATACTCTCTAACTAATTGAGCTAATAGATCGAAATAGAGTTATATTCATAGATAATGCAGTAAATCCCCTAAGGGTTACTTTAGTATCGCCAATCGATAACAATCGCCATTACTCCGGCACGTCAGTCAATCTGTCAGTCGTAAACTGTCTAATTTAATGTATACCGTTTCCGTGAGCTGTCAATTTTTATTGCCACGGTTGGATATTTCCCGAGAACTGACAGGTTAACTTCAGTTTACTTTGCTATTGTGTATTTATATAAGCTTTCTTGACTATTATGAAGGTGGATTGTTTGTAGTCGATCGTGTCGATTTGTAATGTATTTTTTTCTTGTATTTTTTTTTTTATAGAATATAATAAGCTACAGAAATAAAATATACAGGATAGTCGCTTGGTTGTCTATTGAAGATTGTTTAACATCATGGGGCAAAATTGACCGTTTCGTTACATTAGAAGATTGAATGATGTAGCCAGTAAGACAACAAAGATTCTTGTTAAATATAATATCAGCTTAAATTCATCTAAAATATAGTGATCGCTATCCAACATAAACATACTAAACATACCGAGTCTTACATCTCATCACAAATTTAATTACGCTCTACAAACTATCGTGCGAGTTCGCTAACACGCAGCGTAAGGAAGCAAATTTGATTTGTGATATTGAATGTGGGCTGAATAGGCCGTGGCGTAGAGGTAACATTGGCTGAGTTTCTTTAATATTGCAATATGGCACTTGTAAAAAAATATTTATTGTTGGAAACGGGGCTCTTGAAACAATAAATGATTAGGTCAGGTCAACGTAAGATCTTTTATCCCCAACTGATGTATTACGAGTTAGTATCAAACATGTGTCCTTGAATCGAAGCCAGCATATTCCTCCGTCGTCTCAGCAGATCTCTACCCTCTTTTTTTCCTTTGTTGCGCTCTCTCTGTTATATTTACGTTACAAAAACTTCAGCGATTCTAGATCTTTCACGTGAATAACATTATGTTACATCGCAATGCAATTCCGAGAACGTTTCTCAGTCCGATTAGTTCTAAATGTAGATTTAACCATACTAGATGGTTGTTTAACTGGATAATATCGAACGCGTAAACTGAAACCTACCCACTGGCCTGACTGTCTATATTTAGAACATCCTCTTTGTACTCGTATAAAAATGTTCCGTGTGCCATTATAGTTGTACCTGTTCGCGGAAAATTTATTCCGGTTGGGAATGCAAAGTTTGTTTTCTTAGGCTTCCCGCTGACGTTGTTTGAATGGGTGTACGAAAAGTTTGGTGGCTGCCTTCCATTATGAACTTATGTTTTAATGTATTCTGCGTTGGAATTTCCATTACTCGTTTACACACATATTTTTTTAGGTCATAAAATTTGTCTATCCATTCATTCATAAATACCATTCAGCCCCTTTTAATTAGCACACAACAGTACTTCAATATTAACGGTTCACTTGCATTAATCGTCAGAGCTACGAGTGACAGTCAACAAAGGTTACGTGGGCTGGACAATACACATTAGTATTATGTGGAACACACTACAACCTGTTGTATGAATCACTTACCTTTTATTATTTCTGTAGATGATATAATGACATCGTTTTCATCCATTCTCGCTTTGTAACACAGTAACGTCGATGTTTTCTTTATTTTGAATGATTTTTGCTAACACCACACAAGCATATCTTGATTGTTTCTATCTTGTATCCATCTGGGTGAACGTGTTTTTGCATCTGTAAAAGAAATAATATAGTAATTAAAAGTCTACTATATATGGTTGATGATATTTGAATGTTTGTAATAATTGACGCATAAACCGATTAATGGATTTAAATGAAATTGGCAAGCATACAAACTCTTCCTGGGTCCAGCATTTATTCCTAGAAAAGTGCAGAGTGCAGCTTATTCTCCGAAAAAGCAACATTCTCACGGATAGAGTGTGAAAAAATCCGTGTAATTAGTAATTCAAATATTCTCACGCATTCTGACACTTTGGTGCAATACTTCTGTTATGAGTTATACCTATTGTGTTAACTGTTTTTGTGAGGTTCGATTCCACCCATATCCTAAACAAATATTTGCGGATAGCACTGTCTCAGCGCGGGAATCGAATCCGCGAGTTCTTGGTATCGAAGCCGCTTCATGGCCCGCTACGTCACGTGCATTAACAAACTAGGTTATTGAACACCAATAGGTCATTAGGTGGTCAAGGTGTGAAAAATGTGTGTAATGCTGTACAAGTGACTGCTGTAGGTAAATATTTTTACCGAAGGATTTGTGCATATTTCTAGGTATTGTCTTACGGCATTACCACAATTTTATTATTCTTTTAAGTTATTAAACGTAGTCATTGGCTTGAGATTTATAAAACAAAGTTTATTACATTGGAATTTAAACTTTTGCTTTTGGAATTTATTCATAATTAATGGAATCAAAACAATTTGTAGTTAGAAAGTAACACCACTCTAAAACTGAAATTTTCTAACACTAATTACTTCTAGTGTTTACACAGACGTTTAGAACAGCGACAGACGGTGATGTGGGCAGGCAGGTTTCCTAATACCGACATATAGAAAGTGGTTTATATCCTATGGATATGTTTTGCAATGTTTAGTCATTTGAAGCAAATCCGTTTCTTGCTGTATACTAAGTTTTGTTTAAACAGTTTAGCGTCAGTTTAGTCACAGAATGTGACTACTACTTTTATATTATAAACAAGAAATATGTGTACTGTGGGAGAACCTTATTTAAATGAATAAATAAGTAAATGCAGTTGATTAAGACTGTTATTACATTAATAAACTTTTTGTTGTCTTATTAAAGTATCTGATTATTTGCACTATAAGCTGAAGGATACAATTCAATAGTAAATTAGAAACTCAAATGTTGCAGTAAACTTGTTGTTACATTCAAAATATAAGGGCACTGAAAACGCGGCGAGCACGCGTATCAATAACCATTGTCTTGCTTATATAAAAAAAAAGTGTGCTAAGTGTCTTATTCTAAAGACACATTTTGATTATTTTCCTTTATTAGTTTATCAGAGCTAATCTGCAAAAAGGCTGAATGCATTTTCACAATACTTCCAATAGTCAGTATACAAATGACACTCCTTATGTATGTCAACTAAGCTAAATTACAGACTTTTATGCTAACTGGCCCTCTAATATCTACTTAAAAGTAATTTTCATTGAATCTAGATTGAGCCATATTCTTATTGTTTTGTAGTTTTTGTTGTGAGACATGGACATATCAATAAGCCCAAAGTTAAAAACATATATATTTGACAACGCCAATTGTTGTAGGGCTTGATAATTTAACCTAAGGACTAATTGTCCACAAGAGATTTGCTAAATTCACTGTTACTTGACCAAGCCTTCATAGAATTACAGACTGAATAAATAATATTAGATTTCATTTATGCACAGTGAATTTTCAATAGACTAGCAGGTAATGTAAATAACCCGAACCGTTTTTATAGAACATAAATTAGCATGCAATCAAAACAAAATAATTTTAAGTAGGTGACATGCAATGAAATCTGTATAACATCCAGTATTTTTTTTTACAAGTACTACAAGTTTTAATGAGTCATTTTTTTCATTTTCATAGGTAGATTAGCCGATCGCACACCTGCATTCTCATTGTCATATGTTTTGTGCTTTTCTAAGGGTAAAGTTAAAATTATCATTAACAGATTTTAAACATTATTATTTATTATTAAATTGTATGCTAAGAAACAGGTTGCTTTTCTGATAGTAACCATAACCTCATATGTAATATGGTTTAACCCTACTGTTTGATAGCAAAATACACAAATTGGATTATAAATCTGGACACACTACTAAATTGTTATAAAGCAGATAGCTAACTACAGTAACTACGTAAGTTACCTTGGATTTTACAATGCCAAGGTCAAATTGCAGTCAACTATCATACATTTTGATTGATACTAAATATAGCATATTTTTAAGGAGACAATAACTATAGAATATGATTAAGATAAATTTGATAACATTGATCTATAAATATATATATGTTAATTAAACACAAGAGATAACATAGTTTAAATGGCCTTAATTCTATATATTAGGAATTACAATAATACCATCTGAATTCTCATTCAATTTGAATTGTAAAAATCTAACCATTTAAGTTTTTATGAAATTATAATAAAATAATACATTTGACAATACCAATGTGAACCTTATCTATAAGTAAATATTACAATATAGTAAACTGATAATGTTCTATATTACATTACAGTAAAAACATAAGGAATGTATATGAAGTTATCACATTTGATAAACTATAATATATTATTGACAACAATAGACATATAAACCATTGTATTTATTAAAAACAAGAATAATGTAACAAAACTCTGAATAAAAATAAAACATAATTAAAACTGATATTATTGTAAAGATATTGTAGCCTATATGCCAGTGGCCTAATCAATGTGAAAACAGAATACTTCAACTTTTATAATTAGTAGGAAACTAGCTTTTATCACTCATATGCTTACATCTGGATGCATTCTTTGCAGATGGTTTGCATTTATGAAGATGATTGTCTCATCCAACTATGAGGAATGTTAATTTGTAAATCTACTCTATTCATCAATGGAAACTGTTCAATATGAGTCTATGACTTATAATATAATGACAGTCATAAAATCTAGCTAAACTTAATAAAATCACTAAATTAAAATAAAAATGTAATTTATTATAATTGACTTGAGAGCTAAGTATATCTGTATGTTTATATCATCCACAATTTAAAATAGAAATGACGATCTAGGAAAAGGCTCAATTGTGCCAAATTAACAATGTAGTATAAGTATATCCCAAAAATTCAATACGGAGTATATAATACTTGTTAAATTATTAAGTATCCATTATTAAGTGTTAACAAACAGTCTGTAGGTTAATTTTTTTTAAACAAATCAAAATAATAGTAATAGGTGCCCACATATTTTTAGACACAGTCCTCCAAAAGATTTAAGTTGTTCCAAGTGAAGAATTGTAAGCACACACAACTTGCTTCAATATCTTTCAAAATATTAGCACAATAATTTAACCTTGTCACTAGTTCTGAAAGATGATATGTTTGTATGTTTATTATTGGTATTATTGGTACTTACTTAGTCATATCTGAATATAGTTTGTGATTTTATCTTTATGCAGATTAAATATTTTGTATTAATGGAATCCAATATCCTTTAGAGATCAGGTTTCTAATAAGTGAAAAAAATATAGCAGTTCTTTCAAGTGTGTCCTTATAAAATAGTAAATAGATTCAGTATGTTTATTAGCTTATTTGTAATGTATGAATCATCTTGTGTTGTACAAGAAGCTCTATGTTTTATAGTTATTGATTATTTACAAAGATAATGCCCTATGAGGAAACACAATCCTGATATTGGTAATTGATTGGTACATGTTCAGTAGTTATCATAAATAGTTATTGCATGAATGATAAAAACTTTTGCCACCACATCATCTGGCGAAACTGCATGCAAGGAAATGTCAAAGGAACCAGAATAAGAAAAAAATAGTGAATACTTACCAGTAAATAGCAACTGGAAATATGGCAAATTTCCAATTAATATTAGCAGATAACGTTTCCGAATCTGAACAAAACTTGCAACAACTATTGGAACATTATAACACTAGCGATCACAGGAAGTTAACCACACAAAAATATAGACTTATAGGCAAAAAAACACTTTGTTCTTATAAGTAGATGACGGTAACGCTAGCATGTCGCGTAATTTCGTTCATTGTAGTGTTAAGACGAAGCAGACTTCGTCGTCAAAGGCGCGTAGGAGTCTCTTTATTAATCAGCGTGGGTCGATTCCTTTACTCGAAATATAAGGTCAAGTCTGCTCGCACCGAATCTGCGGAGCCTTCGCGCCACTGAATAAGACTTGCATTCTATTTGTTTCTAATAGGGACGGCGAACCGCGGCGGCTTAACTACACCAATAACATGTAAACAGAACCACTGAAAAGCACCGGGCGTGACAAATAACAATACGAATGGTTGCGCCGCAGCAAGGTCGCGGATCCACGTTCAGCCTGAATGCAATTTAATTGATTTAATTCAATTCAGTCCTCTCCATTTAGAGAAGTGACGTTTCATTTTATTTTATACTTGAGCCGTTGAAAACGGAAGACAAAAAACTCGTTTCCAATCCGACTGCTCACAGATTATGCTTAGAATTATCTGTCAACGATTGTTTTGTAGTGACATCTATAAGTCTTGACATAAAGAAAAATGGTAAAAGCTTTAAAATGATTTAAATATAGATGACGCTACTTGAAGAACCGTCATTAGCGACATCTGTTTTTCTTACTACAAAATAGTTAAGTGGTATTTACTATTACGTTATTAAATATAGATGGCACTATTTGAAACCTAGATTTTATATTATTCAATAGATGGCGCTTTTCTGTATAGTTTGGGTATACTATTAACAGATGGCGCTATATCAAAAGTAGTTTTCACAAAATCATAATAGATGGCACTACATAAAATGTAGTTTTATATAATTTCAATAGATGGCGCTATATTATATGTAGTTTTCTTGTAATTATAATAGACGGCGTGTTTGCAATATTTATACTAATACGTAATCTACCTCTCATAATATTTGACTTGTCCACATATAACGTTTGTTTTGTGGTACCTTAAAAATTATAACTGTGAATGTGGTATCTACTTAGTACTTTTATTTGCACGTAAGTGAGGTAAAACCAAATAAATACTTGTATGAAACAAGTTCTCGACACCATAATATGTAGAGCAGTAGTTTGACGCTGCCTTGTTTGCAAAGAGGTATCTACAATAAAATAAAAGATAAAAAAATAAATTTACTTTATAGCTTAAAATTAAGACGTTATTTTTTAACAAATTGAGATTGGATGCAAATGGCACTTTGAATATAGTAGGTAGGTACACTAATAACATCAACATATGCAAGACTACGTATCACAATATTGCATCTTGCAGAAAATTATTGTATTGTGTGTTGCTAGTTATTCAGTTGTTTGTTTACTACTGTACATCTTTCTTTAGCGGCCATCACTGCACCGATGACTGCTGACCGGAATCCTGAAATTTAATTGTGTAAATAAGCTTATTTCGATATGCCTTATTTCAAATTCTACCTTGTACCTAATTCATGCTAGACATGCATAGCATCACGAAAATTAATGATAGCGTCGTTTGCCTTGTCTGAAGTGTAAATTCTAAGGGTGTCCTTAGACAGTAAACTAAGTAAATAAATCAGATCGTTATTGGAATATCAAAAATGCACATAAAAAAGTTATTTTCATTACACATCGAAAATGTTAACTCGCCAGCCGTTGCAGTGACCCAAAAATCGCAATAAGGAATACGCGGTGTCCAGAATATTCAAACAGCTAATGAGGGATATAGGTAGTTAAAATTTCATAGATAAGATGAATACCATGTTGTTCTAAGTGATAAGTTCCCTCTGCAGTCGACCCAGCGGGGCTGGTGACATTATCCTTCAGGACTGCCGGGTGGCCTCCCGTCCGCAGCATCGCAGCTGCTCCCAGGGTGGTCTGCCCCGCCAGTTTTAAAGCCAGGTCCCGAGGAAGACCGCACCGGACCCCACCCTCAGCCAGAGATTCTATTAGCATGTAGACCTGAAATAAACGAAAAACAAGTAAATTAAATAAGACTTCAGTGTGTAACTTGGTTTTATATCTAAAAAAGGATACTTTGGTTAAAAAAAATGTTTCGTGAATTTTAGTACTTGATATAAATAATGTAGCAGTCGGGAATTTGTGCATTACAGTACAAATACAGCGATCAACAATAAATGGCGATTATTGTTAATTATTTACATAATCCCTTAAACGTATGTTGGTCACACTATAATAATAATATCTTTTTTTTTCTAAGTATAAAATGACATTTTATCTATCAATGGCCGACCCAAATCCATGACAGCATTCGTATGCAATAAACTTTCGCTCCATACAACAGTAACTCACATAAGCAGGACCACTTCCACTCAACGCTGTAACAGCATCCATCTGATACTCGGGCACTTCGTCACACGTGCCCACCGCACTGAACAGTTGGTTTGTGAGCTTCGCGTCTTCAGCAGTCGCCTTGGACCCTCGGCTCAGAGCAGCAGCGCCTTCTTTGACAAGAGCTGGTGTGTTTGGCATCACGCGTATGACTCTAGCCTCGGGAGGAAGTACCTGGGGATTAAAGATTTGATTTACTGATGCTTCAAGTATAATACGGTAATACCGATATAATAATATGGTACTTATCTAAATACAAATTAAGGAAACACTCTAAATTCTTTAGGTAGTCAGTTGCTTACAATCTGCTGAGAATGAGTTAGGACGGTTCATTTCTATATTTCTAAACAAACTCTCCCAGACCAATATTATAAATTTAATCAAAGGGTGTACCACTCGTGAATATCAAATAAAAATAGGCCACGTGTAGTAGCTTTTATTTGGAAAGGTAATCACAGTCGCAATATAAAGTAAGCAAGGAATAAGTTCTAAATAGTTTGGGAAAGACTTTATGAAACTTAAAATGTAAATTAGACGGATCCTTTCAATTTTTGACTTAGCGTGAAGATGATACTTGAAACACATACCGAAACTCGTGAGAATACTATTGAACACATTGAAAAGAAAACGATATTTTTATTTTTACCTTCTCAATAGACGCTATCGAGATGCCCATAGCGACAGATATGAACAGTTTGTTCTTGGCCTCGGGTAGATCTTTAATTTCCTTCAACGCTGGCACCACCACGTCAGGCTTCACGGAAACTATCACGACTTCTGATCGCTCCACCACTGGCTTGTTTTCAAATAGCGCCGTTGCTCCTAATTTCTGAAATACAATTACAATAAATGTGTAGTGTTGCTTTATAATTTAGAAGTATAAAAGCGAAATTAATTTTAAAGTTATAAGCAATTAAGCACCTACATAAATATAATTGATAATATTCGGTAATAGTATTATTAAAAATAATAACCAAAATTTATTTGTCTTTCTGTTTGTTAGTATGTTGGAAGTTCGATTCGCGTAATATGTTAAAAGCGAACGCATTAAAATCTTGGAATATAGAGCCTCGTTATAGTTTACATTCCATATTATTTTGTCAAATTGGGTAGTTATTTGTTACATTTTAATATAATAATGTAATTATTCATATAAAACTGGCTCTATTAAAGTAGCCAATATGTTATAATATAATGTTGCATTGGTATTTGGTAAATACATATAAAATTTCTATTTATTTAATTTTGTACATAATTCAGTAAAAGACGTAATATGTTATCATAATGATAAGAGATAGGAGTGACTTAACATTAAGACGGAGACAATGTTTGCAAACTAAACTATATTTATAGTTATAAAATACTTAATATGTTGTAAATATTTGTCGAGATAAGTAACATAAACGTTTGGTAACTTTGGCCACGATGGCTGTTTCAGAAATACTGAGGTTAGCAACCAGCTAATGAGTTTGTTAAGGAGATTTGACTTTATGACAACAGGTTGCAGACAATATATTTTATGAATTTTATTTTTTGTTTATAATTGATTCGGACTACTATTTGTGTTGTGTGTTGTTATAACCATTTACCTGCCAACCAAAACTTTTCGATTTAAGGAAAATATAAACTTAGGTCATAATTACAGTTTCTGATTCGCCGGTACACTAACTTGTTTATTTACTCACATGACCAACTATTTTTTTGGTTAACTTTTTTTAAAATATAAAGCCACGATAATGATTTTGTGGTTCTTATTTTACCTTAAAGGCCTCCGCGCTTACTGTGTCCGATGGATGACAACTGGCTGTGATTTCATCGGGTTTTGCCAAACCTGTAAGTCATACACAAAATATAAACAACAAATTACTAATCCGAAAATACATACACCATTTTTAGGGGGTCGTCGATACTCAAGATACGATGCCAGATGGGTAATCGCCTATAGGTATTCTATGGCTCCACTAATAACGAAGGTTCTTCTGTGGCGAATAAAATCATAAAACTACCATTTCAATTAGAATTGGGAAGAGGAATCATACAATTAATGGACCAAAGAGATTTAAATCAAAATGTCTCATGCTCGTTAAGAATTAGAATACTTAGGTACCAGCATTTTTCCAAATTGTTTGACATAGGTATCAAGCATTTATAAATAGCAAGCCAATAAGGTTTCATTATTGATTTATAGACGGCAAGGAATAATCGGTCCTCAGAACAACAATTTCTTGATCTAAGGATCGGTTGATAATATTGTTTCTGTGTTGCGAAGAGTGTGGATAGTGATAATTCAAAATTAAACTATAATAGTGGTTTACCAGCTGAGATAAATCCATTGGCCAAGGCGAAGGCCAGTCTGCCGCCGCCGATGAATCCGATTTTCATTGCTTCGGTTAAAGATACTGGAAGGAGAACACAACGTCATGTTAAATTATAAAGAATGCTGCTTGAACGGAATAATACTTTCATTATCTAAGTGCTTCAATAGTTCGGAATGAATAAAATCAAGTGGCTATTATATACATGGGACGTTCAGTCAATTACCGATGCAATTATCCGTATATTTATAATAAATCTGAAATACAAAGAGAATGTAAACACTACGTTTGTCGAAATTTTGAAATATAACTGACAATTTTTAAAGGAAACTCCTTACATATTATTAAATATTGATATAGATGAAAATATACAAGAAGAACACGTATCTAATATCTACCAACAAGATTTAATAATACACATGTGTTTAAAGTGTATATTTTGTAAATTATGGTTACCACGGCCAAATAATATTGAAAACGAAAATGATGAATAATAACAAACAAAAATTAAAATACTAATATGACCGTAGCGGTCATATTTAGATAAAGATTATTGTGTAAAACATGTGACATTGATATTTGCCAGTTAAGGAAAAAATAAGTTAACATTACTTGTAAAATTATTAAATAATGATAATCTACCATATTATATAAGTATACCGGTAAGAGGTAGAATAAGAACCAGTAATAACGCTGTGCTGCTGCCTGTTGTCAATAATAAAATTCAAGGACATGATGTAATTGTACAAAATATTATGTACAAACATTTAGCACTTGAATTCGCAAAACCATTTGATGTTTACAATGAAATATATATTAAATGGAATGAATAGGAAGTGACTTATATGACGCAGGAAGGTACTCAATATGAGTACTTACCTACATAATATAAGACTTGATTAACTCTCAATATTAAAAAAAAAACAGGACATTTCTAACCAGCAAAGATCTACAAAGGAAGTTGATAAATATTGAAATTACAGCTCTAGGTTTTTGGCGTCGAAAGCGTGAGTAATCTGTGCCATGTGGATGTAAGTAGATGTGGTATCTAAAAATAGAGACTTACGTTAACTGTGATAAATGTATGGATCGACGTGCGCTCGCCTCAGAGCTTCCACAATGACTGAGATAGTTTTTTCGTGAGAAGCCTTATCTCCATTATCGCATTATCGTTGTAATAACAAGCAATAGTTACGATCGATATGTTATACTTTGTTTTAATGTATGTATAATTTATTATAAATCACAATTGATGAGTTAGTATTAAAGCTTTGATTGAAATAATTAGATTAGATAGATAAATTGAGCAATACTTCATGTGCGCTCGCTTAGGTTCCGTGTAAATTTAATTTATGTACCCCTTCTCTATAATATTGTTTGGATCTATCCCATAATATGTTTATTAATGTTTCGGAATAAATATTAAAATATAAATCGGCTCAGTCGTTGTATGGAATGCTTCAGCACATTAGCAGACTTTACTTACGTGTTTTTTGTTACGCATAATTTGATGTAGAGAGTAGAGACCAAAGGAATAATTCTTAATATATTCTTAATGTAGTATGTATATGTCGCGTCCGCTCAGTCGTTATATGAATGCGCGAGCACATTAACAGTCTCTACTTAGGTTCTTTTTGTTACGCATAATTGGATGTAGAGATGAAACGAATAAATCTTAATATTTTCTTAATGCCATTATGTTATTATATTCATGATATTTGGAATGTTAACTATAGAAAATTTTATACATATAAGTTATGGATTGCATTTATATTATATAAAAATTTAAATACCGATCAGAACATAAACTTTACTTAAGCCCTAACGCTAGAAAACAATGTGCTAAGCGTATTTTTAGAAACTATCTATTTAAAATTAATAACACAGATACAAAAAAAATATAGCAACTTGTTTATGAAAAATGTATCTACTTTTGTAGTGTCAAATTTTAACAATGCGGGTATTGTTTCATTAATTACAGAATGAAAATGTCTCTAAAATTGTTGATTCCACGCATCTCTTCCTAAACTTAGTACATTTCATTTAAATTTCGAACCCATACACTTAAATCTCACAATTTAATAAGGTATATTTTTGTGAATTTACCGTTCGCTTTAACGGTGAAGGAAAACATCGTGAGGAAACCTGCACATCTGAGAAGTTCTCTATAGGAATTTCGAAGGTGTGTGAAGTCTACCAACCCGCACTAGGCCAGCGTGGTGGACTAAGGCCTAATCCCTCTCAGTAGTAGAGGAGGCCCGTGCTCAACAGTGGGCAAGCATATAATACAGGGCTGATATTATTATATATTATTATATTTTAAGTGGAAATTTACAAAAGGCCGAAAATCGATTTTCTCAAGAAGTTATTCGTAGTTTATATTCCCGTCCGTAACTCGTGCGCCGTGAAAGTATGGAATGTATGCTCAAGACCCTTTGTTCGGGATGGGCCATAAATAAAAAGATGCCTAACAAAAATCATCACTAAACATAAATTAGGGATAAAAAAGTTGTAATGATTGACCATAATTGAACCTACAGTCCTTCTCACCGGACTGCCAAGAATACTTACTAATACTGCGTGGTGATTGCCCCTAGAACTACTAGGTACGAGGTACATAGTATTCTGATTATTATATTATGTAAGCAATATGGTTGTAATCAACAAACGTTATGATATAACGCTCACAACGATATTAATAAACCTTCATAGATATTCATAGTATAGTCGTGTTTGTTCAGTAATTTGTCACAATTGGCTACTCACAGTCAACCTTGGGCAGTTTGCTGAGCTAATAAAAACAACTAAAAGGCAATCGTCGATGTGAATAAAGGCTATTGTATATTCTACGCAAAATTAGAGTGTTTGTTTAGTGAGGAAATGACATGAATAATAAAGTAGTTTACTTAGAGGGATAGACGCTAAGTATTTGACTGACTCAGGACTGTTATCATGGGAATGGTTTGATAGAAAATTGTTTTAACATTATTTACAGCGAATAGTGATCGATTCTTGGATGGAGCAACTGAAACGACTGCGATTTTCGATATTAATAACACGACGGAATTGTTTGGGTATGAGTTTTCTAACGTGTTGCAGAAAACAATTGCCTTAGCTTTTACGACCGCGCGCCTGCACGATGTAAACACTATCTGCAGAATCTGGTCTTGATAAAATCGTGTTAGACAATACATACAAAAACCTAAACCCAAGACCTCCCGCTCTGTAACTCATATCTTCTACTATACCAAAGGCGACTCTACAATCTACATCACAAAGGGATTTAACGAATATTGGCGAAGTGTGGTATCTCTAGTTAACCGTGCCGTTCCTGCCTGCCCTCTCTAGAATGAAAGGTGTGAATGTGTAGATATATGGATTACGAATGAATAAAAAAATTAATTTAGGTATGATCTTAATTTTAATACTTAGTATTTTTTACGCCTTAGTTATTTCTTAGATAATTGTTGCTATTTTACTTACGGTAGGCGTTACATTTGTACCAACTACGAATTTAGTACTAACTGCTACATGAAATATACAAAATGGAATTATGAAGCCTGTTTGATAAGATCCAAATAAATTTTATCTTTCAGTTATCGTATTAAATCTCCAATTTATAATGTATATATAGTACTCATTTTATCTCAATTTTATTACCATTTATTTGGGAGCATAGATGAGAGTTTGACTTTTGTATTTAGTCTGCTTATACATTTATGTGACAGATTATGAAACAAGCTCTTATCTCGCTGAATATTGTAGTACAGTGGTTCTCAAACTTTTTAAATGACGGAACCCTTTTGGGAAGCAAAATACTTGATGGAACTCTACAATAAAACAATTTATTTTATACGCGCGCTCACAAGTATACTACCCGCTCGTTTTAAGTTTGCCGCTGGCGATAGGTATGATGTTCGAAAAGTAGCGTCAGCAAAACATAATATAAAAATATTTTTTATTTAATTGTAACAATAAAAATTGTGTACGTACATATTTGGGTAAAACTATGACACATTATAAGTTTTGTTGTCACGTGGGGGAGGGTACGCGCATTTCACAGACCGGTAAACTTAGAGCGAACGGGTTGTACAAGTATAAAATTGTTGATACCAAACTTATGAGATATTGTACCAGCTATTATAACACATGTTTCTACAAATACAAATAAATAAATAAATAACGTTCATAGCGTTTTGCCTCCGCGCGGCCGCGGAGCGACCAGAGAGAGGTGTTTTGTTTTTTTTTTCTAAATTCTTGCGGAACCCCGACAGAGGTATCACGGAACCCTAGGGTTCCGCGGAACACACTTAGAGTATAGCTGTTGTAGTACAATCAACGAAATTTACTGTGACATAGTGCTTACTGTAGGGATATCATGATTTATGTCTTTGATATTAAAGAAATACTACACCTAATATTATGGTTCATCGTAACATTATCTTATAATATTAATTACCAACACGTCACCTGTAAAAGTAACAAGTCCTTATTCACTGGCATCACCTATACCTACAATATATAGGATTGACCTTTATATTTTCAGTAATTTTAAAATTAACGTTAGGAGTCTGTACGATCCCTTCTAGGACCTAACAGAATATCAGTCTTGTTTATTGTTGTTGACAAAGAAACAATCAAACTTGCCTCAGGAATTCACTATCAATTTTTCTCTCGAGCTCTGTACGACCAGGGTGCCATCAACCGAGTTCCACGCGTCAATAGCATCAAGTGGCTCAAATAACAAAGTTATTAGTCCACTTATTACCGGACCTTGATCTGACTTGACATCTATTGACTCGACGTTGGCTAGGCATGCGGTGTGATGCATAAAGTATTCATTTACATACACGCAGTCTACATCATGGAAAAATAATTAACGACAGATTACATATTATGTTCCTATATTTATTCCGTTCATATTTCGATCCCAGTCGAAGAAAATAGACAAAAATTCAAAGGCGTACGCGCGTATCCAGAATCAAATAACTGTGTTTCGATTTATTATTCTGGGCTATATATGTCTTTATTTGTTTATATGAATTAAAATGTAAATAGTAGGCGCATTACAGTAATGGTATATTTAATTACAACCACTTATCAATAGCCTTATATTATCTGGTTACTAATGAATAGATTACAGGTTTCCGTTCGAATCATATGTAACAAAACAAACAAAGGAATGTCATTTATTATACACAAACTATTGTGTTTAATTTGTGTACCGAAATTATAATTCATATAAACGTTTCGTACATTACATTCATACTAAGGTCATGTCATTCAGATTTCAGAGGGTAGAGCGTACTGCACAAGACAGTAAAATTACTTACCGATCCTATGCTAAAGAACAATGGAAATAATATCAAATATTCGTATGGAAATAAATAAACAAGACAATAATAATGGGAAAAAATATATCACAATGTCATTAGGATTTTTTATAATAGCTTTCTTTGTATTAGATTTATATGAAATTTTAAGTAATTATTTAAATTTTTTGCAACATTTGGAACCC
The DNA here is from genome assembly GCF_014839805.1 of Manduca sexta. NCBI lineage: Eukaryota > Metazoa > Arthropoda > Insecta > Lepidoptera > Sphingidae > Manduca > Manduca sexta. The sequence goes on along the minus strand of NC_051117.1, from coordinate 5,173,669 downwards.
ATTCTAAAATAATTACATATTTTGCTAAATATCGCAAAATAAATATACTTACATTTAATCATTTTTGCTTATAACTTTTATCGTTAACACAATTTTTTCAATAAACCACTTGAACTTTGCACCTCTCTTCATAAAAATGTATCACATATAAATGTACTATATTAATCCTATATAGGTAATATAAAACTAAAATTATTTAATAAAACAGTGAACGTGTTAATCACTTGGAGTGCACGTCAATAACTAACAAAGCGATGGGTCCTAATGCTTTACCCTGTGCTGTAGTAGGTACTGATAGGGAAAATATTGTTTTAACAATGATAATGTATGACATATTTACATTATTATATATCACACCTTTACCTAAATGTATTAAAATATACCTTTTTTTTAATTAAATTAGGCGGAATATGTAACTGTACAATAAAAAATGGTTAACAATTTTAAAGTTTGTGCTCGCCGGAATACCTACGTTATGCTTTTGTAATTAATGTTAAATGAGTTTATTGTACCACTTAGGTACATACTTATTATTAGGAAACCATTTCGCAGTGTTGTGATGAATTCTTCGTTGGATATAGAATAAATACAGCAGATGTAAGTGTCTTAGTAAGAGTAAGAAGAAACTATATATAAGATACAGTAATAAATAGGTACTCAATGTAGTAGTCAGACATAAATGAACTTTTTAAATGATCAGTGTGAAGGTTTGAAAAATAGAAATAAATTTAATAACTCTTAATTTATTTAACGCGTTTATGAGAAAAATATTCATAACAAAAACACATCAATATAGTAACCCTAATTAATTGTTTTTTTTATATGTGCACATCAAAGTGACCGCTCTTGTACCCGAATTTTTGTGGCCAATACCGACCCTGCAAACTGTACCTGGACGCCGACCTATAATGGAAATGATGTAGGTTCTAGAGATAAATTGATAAACGCATTACTGTTGCAGGTTATTTAAATAATTAATACAAAATGTATGTTTTAATAAATCGGTAAGTAACTCATTTACCGAGAGCCGTTACCAGACAGAAAACTGATACAAATTGACTGCCGATAAGCATCCTTATCGGTCTACTACGGGTTCAAATCATAACTCTATTAAATTATATTGAACCGAATTTAACGAGCCCATGGAATATAGAGTGCGATTGTGCCCTATGGTTGTATTCTTGAACCATTCCTTGTTAATCAATAACGAATGCATTCTTTGAAAAAACGACATCATAACTATATAGGTTGTGCTTGCCCCTACAAAATGGCGCGCTAACTATATTTTGTTTTAAGCAATGTATTTGTATAAAATCAATTAAAATTATTATTAACGTACATATTAATAATTAAACATAATTAATTTTAATTTTATATGTATGTTTTTTTTAATGAATATGTAAAAATGTAAAAAAAAATACCTTTAAAATAAAGAGAATTTACAGTGTTACTTTTACTTTGGTTATTTAAAATTTTTATAATCTGGATTGTTTCATTTATTTCATAATGAAAATGTCACTTATACCGTTAAATCCATGCATACCCTCCTCCAGCACATATTATATTCATTTGCAACCGACACAATAACATAGACAATTTAAAAGGAACATTTTGGTAGATTAAAATTTTTAAAAAGATCTGATTTTTTTTAAAGCAATTATTCGAAGATATTTACATAATCCCGTCCGTATCTCTTCAGTCATAAACGTATGGAACAGATGCTGAAGGCAATTTGCTCAGAGGAAAGTCTTGAAAAATGCCCGACCCGGGATTCGAACCCAGGACCTCAGAGCGCTATTGCACCGGACATGCAATACAACTACGCCACCGAGGCTGTCATAATGTTTTACTTATGAGTTTTATTGTGGGTATGCTGAAAATTATAAGTAGGAAATCGGGAAGAAATAAATTGATTTACAGGAAAAAGTTATAGGAAAATTACAGGTATATCATTTATTAGATTTACTGAATTATGTCATTATCCAGTTAGGTAATGCTAAAATCAATTAATACTTACAATCGCTATCGATCACGTCAAAGCAATTTATCGTTCGGAATAAAGTTTGTTTACAATGCTTGCTTGCATATGACTACATTAGTAATGCAATGGAAATGATATAACGGAAGCAGAACCAGAAGATGACAAAAGAAAATCTTGACAGAAATGGAAGTGTCAGTACCTATGATGTAAAACAGTATTTTTAATTGTGTTAAGTATGTTTTCATATCTGGGATACAATGCCTTGCTTGTGTAATATGTAAGTATAGTAATATTCATGACAATCAGCTTAACAGTTTAGACTCCTCCTCCAATCGCCCATCCTCTCAATTTGTTAGGAAATGATATAAATTACAATCCTGTACTTACGTGCATAGTTTCTGCTGTTGGTCTCAGGTCAACATTGATTATAATAAGTAAGTATATACTTACATTACACCTACACTTTCAACAACATATATGTACACTTAGTACAGTATATTATGTTGTCGAGATAAAATGCATTAACTACTGTGCATTCCATGAGTAAATATAGTACTTGCAATTATTTCTTCCATTTATTAAGATTGTATTTGTTCATCTGATTACCGTTTTATATAAAGTACAAGTAGATTTTATAATTGACTTTGAAGGTAGTGCAATGCAATATAGCTATCTAAGTAGGGAGATTGCAGATTGATAAGCTTATATCGATTTTATTGTAAAAAGTCATTATATTTGGGTGGTGTCAAAGTATCAAATTTTGTATATTGTATTAGGATATCCAAGTAAAAGACATCTAATACGTAATTTCGTAATATTTGTTAAGTCTTCGGTAGTATAGTGGTCAGTATCCCCGCCTGTCACGCGGGAGACCGGGGTTCGATTCCCCGCCGGAGAGTCCCTTTTTGGATTTATTTAAAAGCATTATTTTTAATACGCAATGTTTTGTTTAAGATTTTATGTTGTACGGAGACATATATTCAAGACTTTAGATAATTTTTTAGCACTATGTCAAAACTATTTAGGTGATACGTATTTTTTTTATATCACCACTTATCTACTGCGAATGTGTTAGTTGTATGTCACATATGACTAAAAAAGACAATTTTACCATGAAATAATAACGCATTTGATCAATACATACCTATCTAGATTTCAGAAATCTCAATAAATTAAAATTTTTATACGTTGAACAATGTTTGGAACATAGCGCCCTCTATTTTAAATTAGATAAAATAGTTCATCGAATGCATTGTATACTTTTGATATTGTACACACAATCTGCAGATGGCGCTACTTAGTATCTTTTATAATAATTTGTAAATATTATAATATATAGAAAAAAAGTATAAATAATATGTAGTTGTATACTTCACATTGTATAATTTATCAAGTAATATTTTTACATAAACATTTTAATAAGATTTTTAAAATATTTCTAAGGTTTAATTTAGCTATGGTTCAATCAGAATAACGTCAGCAGATTCATAGACAAACGATATGGCGCGAAAGTTTGTATTTGCATTTTTAGTATTATATTTTTCTTTTTATTTTATACTTTCGTTTTATATCTACTCTATAAGGAAAAATAAATAAAATACATTAAACTGTTAGCGAACTATTGTACCTTCAAGTAATATACAAAATTACTCCAAAGTGATTTTTGTTTTAGGAGGTTAGTAAGTACTAAGTTCTATAACCATTTGAGATTGACTTTGTTTTATGATTGAAAAGTAGAAACTCGTATGATTTGTACACTTAATTAATATAGTGTTTGTAACTACATATGTACTTAAATATATGGATCAATATAACTGAATTAAGATTATCATAATAATAATATTATTATCATAATCTTAATTCCTATTATTTTTACCATAGACCCTATACGTATCTGCTTTAAATTATTACACATGTATACATTATAGAATATGGGAATAAACGGGATAAGGGGAGTCGGCAAAGGCGGTTACCGGGTGTCGGTTAGTTCATTCCCGGATTGGCTCGCTCTCTCCCTCCTGCGGTGAATTCGTTTCATTTTTCATTCGCGCTCAATGCGTCGGCCACTGCGACGCGTCGTGAGTTGTGACGGTCGTTTGTCTATGGGAGTGTTCGCTCGTATCGAATTTGTGAGAAATTATTTCATGTCCAGTGATATAGGCGTTATTATTACATATCTCGCATGACAGTGAATAAAAAAATAGTTTAAACATGGCGTTGGAGGGTGTAAAAAGTGAAAAAAGTGAAGAAAACAACGGCAACGTACCAGACGGCAAGGCGAACGGGATCGACAACAAAAGTAAACAGGTACAGATATGAGTTGCTATTTTATTTTTTTCTGCCGTTTAACACATACTTGCCGGTTGGAATTTTACTTACCGATGTGGAAAAATCTTTAACTATTTATCACAATAATCTCACGTAAGATTTTCATGGTTGTTATTTTATTTGAACGATTTATTGTGTCGGCCGGAGATGTTTTCGCGCAGATTTACGTCATGTGCCGAACCGGGATACTCTGGGCTAGGTGATCTCTAAACAGGGATATGACCTATTTCGAGCGTATGCGGCGTATTTTTTTTGTGTTACTGACGAATTCCGCTGAAATTCTTTGTCAGAGTAATTAATACAGACGTACGTAACATTTAACATACCGAGCTATTTACTAATTGCCAGATTTATACATTTATTCAAATTTTATCTGCAAATAAAGAACTATTGTCTGGTAGTTATATTTGCGTAATGTTTCAAGTTTGTTCAGAGAGATTTTCATATCAAAAGTTATCTCAGGTGTTATCAGTAGCAAATCTGTCAATTGCCTTCAAGGTTCCGATTTCAAATAGATAAAAAAAAATATGTTTTTTTCAAATGAGGTCTAAAACATATATTCATTTATGTTTGTCTTTATTAGTCTTTTATGTATTGCATTATTAATTATAATAATTGTCTGTACTGTCTTCTTAGATAATATCAGGATATTTATCAAAGGTGATTATACCTAAATATTAGCCATACTTAGTATATAAGCAGATAAGTATAATTGATAGGAATTTTGCTACCTATGCTTTATTGATTTATTTCTTGATTATTAAATTTCAATGTTATTATACAGTGTTAGACACTATTTGATTCATAAATTTAGTTTTAATAAGAAGAAACCCGTCAGAAAGGCTTCAATTTACCTGGAACAATAGTATATCTACATCATTTTAGTACCTACATAGTATGTACATGAAATGGGACAAAAATTAAAGTTCTTGAATTCAAAGAAAAAATATGCACATCATACTGTAGTATTTAAGGTATCTACAAAATGCAATTTGATTTCATGCCAACATAGCATTATATATTTTTTTAATATTACATAAAAAGATGTATCTTAATAAAAAAATGTAAGCAACATAAAAATCTTTATGATTTGAAAAATAGCGCTATCATTTTATTTGTCTCCTCAAATCTGAGTTTAATTGTTCTATTTACCACATTTGATGATACACAAAAAATTTTAATTATCCATTGAGCATGCGTTAAAAGGCCACACCAATTGACCTAGTCTAGTGGCCCAATTAAAGACATGGTCTCTTGTAATGGACTGTCAAATTGGCACTTGTCAACACAAGACCACCGGAATGTGGTAATGTTACCTGGATTCTAGAATATACTGGGCAGTAATCATTTATGAGAGTGTCTAGTGATGGTCAGTACATTTAAATTCATAATGTAAAAGATTTTTAAAAAGATAAATATACATTTTGAACTTGATCAGATTTAATTAATGTGATTTTTTTTTCCACTCTACCAAAGTTGTTCATAATTATTACTTAAGAATTGAAATAAAGCCGAAAATATACATATGTAGATTAAAATACAGTAACAATTTTATTGCAGTATAATAAAATACTTAATTCAATACAAAATATATATGTATATTTTGGATCCTATTCATATTAAAAATCCTTTTATCAACATTAAAAATCAAATGGATTTTAGGTTTCGCATCGAATCCTGGCGTAAAATTTTGCCGATCATACGCTTTATCGCCTAAATCGAACAAAACTTTACTCTAATCTAGGTCAGGAAAACGCCAAATAAAATCTACAAGATAACCAATAAGTAATAAACTAAAGCTATAACAAGTAAGCAATTAGTTAATCAACAAATACAAATGAGCGAGTTTTATAGCTGCATGACATCACTTGCGAGGTTTGCCAGCATTCATGGTGGACCTTGTCTGTCACAAAATTACGTAATGTCCATGAGTAATTCTTATGTACAATAGGAAATTTGTTACGAACAGCTGTATGTGTGTGTAACAGGTGTTTTCAACATTTGGGTGCCTACATTTCCGAATTACGAATTGATTATAAGACAGGGTGGATAGATAGGTTTTATTGAGTAAGTATATTCTATGATAACTTCTAAGGATTCTTAGTAAATGATAGTACTTATAAAATATAGTATTTTTGAATCTTTAATAATAATATTGCGAACCCACGATTTTGACAACCATATTAGAGCATTGCAAAGACGTTGTTTACACAAAATATACACGCCATACAAAAATAACCTAGGCTAAACACGGTCGCTAGTTTTTTGCAAATTCAAGAGTTAGTCAGAATTATTTTTAACCATGTCTAAATATTATACGCTCATTGTCCTCAAAAAAAAACTAAAGCGCGTTACCAAATTGTCCTGTTGTGTTACTTTTTTGTAGTAACATCTGCTGCATTATTACACAATTTGAACAATGTCGCAATCTGCGATGCGCCGCCCTAATTCACAGTCCGTTCGCTCCATATAAAATTGCACGGTGGGTAGAGTTGAACCTTGTACTCATCCTGTAACGTTATTTGGGCGGCCGCTGTTTATAACTTATGATTCATTATTTTATTTAAAAATTGCTCGTACTAACAAGGGTAAATTACGCCTGATATACAGATTAGTTGGTTCCTAATGCTTTAGTTGGAAGAATGAATGAATTTACAACTATGATCATTTGGGATTTGGCAGATAAGTCAAGCGGAATCGACCGAAAGATTCCCTATATTTCGTCCATGGCAGCGATGAAAATTTGAAGCCAAAATGTATCATTATAAAAGAGATGGTTACACGTTTTTCCTTATTAATATAAATTGTATTCAGACTCGATACAGGATCCTCGGTCAAGGTCGCATTGCAGATGGTATAATAGGCACGGAGTACTGTGGGCATTCGCAGGGCGTGCCCGACCCACCTTGCGGCTTATTCAGTGGAAAAATCGTTATTCTAGTCATTACTGAACCGCAAACCCGGTAAATACAGTTGGTGCCGAATGTAATGTCGATTATAGTGGATTATTTTTGAAGGCCTCAATAGCTAGAGACCGCTTTCATGTCAACATTTCTTTTTGTTTTCGTTAGAGAATATTTCCTTTGAAAACTATACTGCACCACACAGCGCATCTAACAACGAATTTCAAAGTTATGTATCAAAACAAACAAAGCAATTCGGTGTAATAGAAGACGTCCTTTTGTTAGAAGGGGTTCTGTCATCAGTGGTAGGAGGCTAGGAGCTCTACGAATAGTAGCTTGTAGTCGATTAATGTTCGGTTCAAATGGCTTTGTGCGGCCTGTGGCTCATTTATTAATTGAACTAGCTTTCGAGGAATATTCGGAATTCTGCTCAAACGGCGAGTACCAAGATTATTATTCTTGTAAAATAACTATAACTTATACCTATTACAACCGTCACTAGCCTGTCAATACAATGCGACTATTCTGCCTAGGATGACGTTAAATACTAAATTACTTGTGACTCTACCATATTCTAAATTCAGCTATAAACAAATCGCAAACCAAACGTCCAAATAAATCACACTATCCGACGCCGAATGTTGTCAAATTCTGTTTGACAAGTAATCGCGTGAGCACCGTCGTTCACTGTCATGTCAGGCTTTGGGAAATGTTATTGAAAGACCCCTTCAGTTTCGATTGCGTTAGTAATATGGAGGAGTACAATAGAAACGTCGCAAACAGATTAGGGTGGAGAATGTGGTTATGATTTGTTAGTATAGTTTATCGCAAACGAATTTGATACGTGTCTGGCAATATTTTTTTGGTTTTAATGACGCAAAACTATTATGTTTTATCTAGATTCTAGATTAATAATATTTATCGACACCGAAAGCAAAACATCGTAACATTTTTTTTTCCAATTTAATAGTTCCAACCTCCAACGGATTTACCCTAACCTAATTTTAATAGAAAAAGCTAAAGTTTTGCTTAGACGCCTATTAATTTATAAATACTATACAGTATAAAGCAAGTCGTTTAGCACCCAGAAATAAATCGTAAGAATGCCATGTGAACCAGAAATATCACATCTATGTATAAAAAAAACCCCAGTCATAAATAAAATATCGTCAGCTTTACGATTCTGCGAAATTTGAATTTTATACATTAATAAACGGATGAAAACAGTTCGGGCGACCTTGTGCGGCTTCTAAAATGACGTCACGGGAAGAGGGAGCAAACCCTTACCGCCATTATGCCCAATAATCCTTCGAGCCCCGAGAGAATACTCCGAGTATGGTACGGTGAAATCAAGTTCACATCACATTCAGCTATTTTTATATAAGACCTTTAGAACAGCCTTAATCGCTTGAAGTATATTATGTTAAAGGTTACATATATTCTACAATTTAAATTGTATTAGATTTAGCATTGAGTCTAATAATTATTTATATTTTAGCTATGTATTAATATTTTACTTTGTTGTGGTATACCGAAGTTATTACATTGTCAGACTATATTACCATAAATATCTATTTGGTGCTTTCTCTAAATACCGTCGGTATATAAAATTCAGTAGTATACAGTAGTATTTAAGTTATTGTAATCGTGATCATATTATCATGAGTCACTACTATATGTAGTAATATAATTTACGCTTATCGTTTCGGTTGCTCGATTAGTCAGTCGATTGACGTCACATTGCGGCCGTTTTTTTATGGTATTAGATATAAGAATCGTAAAATACATGTAGGTATATTTGCATATCCCCATTTGGTCAAAAATGTGTTCTTTGTGCAAATAAAAGATGCACACGTTTCGTTCAGGAAGAATATAAAAGGAATTACGGTAATATGCACCCACATGCTTATCTAAACGATCCGAAAGTTCCTTTCTTTGAAAATGCTGTGGCGAAGGAAATTAAGTTCACATCCGGCGAGTGCAACCGAAACCTTAAAACTGTTGGATTACAAAGTTCAACGTGGTGTAACGATAGACAGCAAACACGACCAATTTGGTTAATGTGCCTTTGTTTGTACTAAATGTTGGTGTAAGTTACCTTTTTGTGGACGGATACATGTGGTAAACATTTTTTTATAGAAGATGAAATAAAAGTGTTTTGGTTCGGTTGCAACATTAAACCAATTTGTAATGTAAGGTAGTTTATCTTGTAGCCGGTAGACGGCTTTCTTATCAGTCATGTTATCTGTGTTAGATTACCAGCGTCCGGATAGAGACAGTTTTAGAATCGATTTACACGAGGATAGTAATCAACTGTGAAAGTCTTCACAATCAGTGAAAGATTGATTGGATTTGTCACCATTCTATAGTATATTTTCAAATTGCGAATTATTGTGAAAATTATAACTGCACTTGTACTATTTTTTTTATCTAGTCGTGATTATAATCTTTATTTTCTTTCCTACTATGAACCAGTCATAATATTAAAATTCTTATCTTTAATCCGAAGCCTGTCTTTGCCATAGTTGAAAACCTTTATTACCTACATTAAAACTGTGCAACTGGAAAGAAGAGCCATGTTTCGACTAACTTGTTTACTCATTACCATATTAAATGCTGTTTTTATGCAGTGCATGCAGACTTGTTTTTCGTTAGTTATATTGACATCTTTTATAAATTAAAAATAACAGCATGCAATATTCTCATAGAACATACTCCCAAAGTAAAAAATTTCAAGTACCTACCTAGATTTGGGATGCTAGTGTAGATTATTATTATTTCATAACTCCATGTGATATGTCATTCACATGTCACATAACACGAGTATGCAAATGTCGTGGAGGAAATAACGAGCGTTCTGTCGTCATGAAGACTACGCACAATTGATCTATTGAAGCTGTAACGAGATCGCTCGACACTAATCAATAGTAGGGACGTTGTTGACATTACAACGGACATGCGTACTTGTCGCTGTTATCAACGAATTGCATTCGATATGTTACTTTCTATTTTCTATGATAAGATTCATTGAACTGTTTGGTAACATAAAATAATGTATTATACAAGTTTTCTCTTTTGGTGATCATTTGTGTCGATATTGAACTTGTATAATATTTTTATGACGTTAGAATTGATTGATCTAAGAATTTCACCTGTTAAAACTAAACAAGATTTACGACAATTGTTTATGGTAAGTTCGAATTTCATCAATGGTAATTATAATTGCAGTCTAGAGGTAATAGTTGAACAAAGGTGTACGAAGGCTGGATGTGCCCATAATATCTCGCAAAATTCATCGTTACAACAATAGTGGACTGAAACTATACATTGTGGGAAAGTGTCTTTAATCTTTGAAAGCTAACTGACACGTATCTAAAACTATAGAGTTGCAAAGTTAGTTTTAGTTTGTATAAGGTCTGTGTTATCTCTACAAGTTAGTATTAAGAATTGGAGCGCCAGAATTTCATATACTTACATGCGCATAAATGTGCTTTTAATAACAGAATATAATATTTTTTATATCAAAGTAAAAGTAAATTTAAATACTACAAAGAGTCCACTGGTATAATTATTGTTAATCTCGGTGTACACAAAGAATGCCGACTGTCAATTTCGGTATTGTTCCATTAATTAACTTTCACCTATTGCATCGAATAAAGCCTGGTTATTATAATAGCCCCAGTACCGCACCGATTCAATAGAACCTTTGTTTGTGCACTTATATTTTTATTTTCATCTATTATTATATTAAAACATGCTTTATTTAGTTCCGAGTGAAAGCGCTGTCAGTTCTGACATTTGCACGTTGTGTTTTATTTATGGTGCTGAAGGTATGATTGCGGGTTTATTAAATGCCACTTTGTAATGTCGAGTTCTAAATTAGACGCCCTATGCAAAAAGAGTTGAATATGCTTAAAATAGATAAAAAGATCCTGTTTCGACGAAACCGCAGAATTTCCGTAGATTGTACCCCATTCAATTTGAAGGTTGAGTTTTTTTCGTACAACTGGATCTGCACAGGCTTACAAAGAAATATTAATTGTTCCGTAACTTTATACTATTCTGATATAAATGCTGTCAAACATTAGGAATACCATAACAGAAACGATAGCTTTAAATCCAGACATTGTAAGCCATTATCCACAATTTTATATTTATAACACGTTAGTACGATATGAAAGGCTAACAGTAACACGTTTATCGTACAAGGTAACACGAATTCCAAGTAGCAGAATTGACGAGGAAAATCGTCAAAGATTTTCCTTACACGAACGAAGTCTAAGCGAAAAATTCCATGACGAACGGCCAAAATCGATCGGTAACCGGCAGAGGTACGCATAAATATGGGGTTATTTCGGTCCATTTGTCTAAACACGCATACGTTTAACGCAAGCTGATTTTAATCAATTGTTGCTCCGTCATTGTTTTTTAAACAGCTAGATATTGTTGATGAAAACTTAAGATTTGACATAAGGCGTCTGATATTGAAACGAGATGATTTGAATTTGTTGTTGATACATCTCTATGCGTATGGTAATTGGTACTTAGTTGATACAATAAAGAACTGAGAGACGTTACAACAAAAAGTGTTTACTGTAGAGCCAGTATTCGCTTGCCGTATTTCAAGTCCGTTGCAATTTTGGGATGCAATAGAGCTTTTTCCTATTACAAAAGCCGCAACGCATAGAGAATGCTCGGATATTGTAGATTTTTATCGCCGGGGTATATATTTACCACTAGGTAGCACTATACACTAATAAGGCATGTCGGTTACGTTTTTTTTTTAATATGACGAACTTTTCTTAAATCGTTTTCAGTTTTACAATAAATAGTAATTAAAATGTTTAATTCTTAATATTCTAAATTTACTACAATAATAATTGGTTGGTTCAATTTCTGGACTGTATACAGCTGGCCAAAAAATATGCTTCAAAATATTTTCATTGCTCTAATTCGCCAGTCAGCGCGCGATCACAAAGGTGTTTCTGGCTAATTTCGTTACATTTTCCACAATTTGTTTATTTTTTTACGCATCAAAATAGCTTACGTTCTGACCTACTGTGGATTTTACGAGTTTCACTGAACACCAATATATTATCCACAGTGTAGCAACTAGTTGCAGATTTACTACCATACATAAAAGCTTTGACAAGACGTCTCTTACATTTTTGCATCCATAGTGCCTTATTATTGAGTGTTTCTTACATGGTGGAATTTAAAAAAGTGTGACTGGGCACATACAAAGTTGGAGTGAAATTGTGCACTGAAAGTTGAATACGAGCCACATAGCTTTTTATGTTATTTTTATTACCTAGTACCATAGTAGTACAAGTGAGTCTGTAATGAAATATTTTACTGATTACAATCGTATTCATTTAACAATGAAATACTATCTATAGAGCACGTATTCGTATTAAATAGACATCCATAAAGGTCAAAAATTTAAAGAACATTCTCAATTCAATCCCTACATGGTTATTCGTCGTAATCACTTTAATTTTTCTACTATTGCTCTAATGAATTCACGTGATTGCTGTAAATAGCTGTCCAATCAAAGATTTCTTACAAGGACACATTTTTAAAATTGCTAGACGGTAAATTAAAATATAGAGATTCAATAAATACCTACCTAAAGCCTTGTACGCACCAGGCGGGCAATAGTTTGAAGCTTGGCTGCCTTTTCAATCTGCTAACAGCCGCTCGGCGTGTTACATGGTGGACACTTTTATTATGAAACTGCGTAGCGCAGTTGTTGAATGGATTGAAAGAGGCGGTCATCCGGCACGTGGTTATTCGCTTAGTGCGTCTGACGCTTTACAGTATAAATCGTGTTTGTTATATATTTGAACCATTGTAGTTGTCAAGTAGGATATCCAGGGAAAATATAGTGTTTCACCATAATGGTGGGTAGTCTTATGTTGAAAATAAATAATTTCCCAACTTTCGCAGTCAACTTTCAAATTGTCTCGACTTTTGTTATTATAATGCTAATGACAAAATTATGGCTGTTTTAAAATTTTATCGCTGAATATTTTAAAGTTTCTAAAATGTCCTTTGCGAAGATCGAACCGTACCGGTCTACATGCAATGCTAAATGAGGGCGTTAGCACTGACCGACCGTGAATAAAGACTTCTGCTTTACGAATTGATTGTGTAAGTGGCGTATTGTTTCCGTCGCATCTGTAAATGATTACATGAGTGACTATTTAGAAATATCCTGTTATAAGATTAAATCGATAATGCTCAATGAACGCTATACCTGTTTGAAATGAAATGTACTTTGTACTTTTTTAACTTAAACCTTAAATGTCAGGGACAATGTACCTATTAAGAATATTTTTCCAATAGCACATAAACTTGAACTTTGTTGAAAAACTATGTAAATTCTATACGGAATGAAATTATTAAACTTCTACGAATACAATATTATGGGTATAGCGAGAACGAAACATAACAAATGTTATTGGATCGCCAATCCCGAAATCAAAGTTATTTTTCTGAGCAACTATATTTGCAATCTCCTCTTGCTCCACGGGAAGGTGGCGGTGCGTGACGTCATCAGCCAGGCAGCCAAGTGGAAAAAAACAATGGCCTCGGCTCCCGCAGGCCCCATAGCTGTAGAATTTCTTATTTATTGTTTTAACTTCGGTAACTACTTGTACGGGATTTTATAGCAAGAAAGAGTATTGGTGTACGGGATTCAAACTTCAGCGGTTATTTTGAACGTTTCGTTTTAACGGTTTGGTCATTATTTTATATGTACTTTAAGAATGCGTTTAAAATTAATAATATCCAATATTTTAGAGGTGAATCATGGAGACATTCATGGCGCTGGTCTACAAGCTGGCTATGAAATAAGAGGTCAGGGACTGTATTCTCCCGTCGTCACATATTATGTTTGTGGTATAGTGAATATTATTTTTTCGGGTCAGGTTATGACATTAAATCTTCTAAAAACTGATTGTTATGTTAGTAATAGAATATACTATGGATATTGCATACTAGGTCTTTTACTGTTGGATTATAATCCATCAATGAATTGTTTTATACGTCATAGTTGAAAAATAAAGTTTCAATTGATGATACACAGGAATTTCTATGAAAGTCATACGTTTTAATGGAATTTTATTTGCACCTGGTGAGTGTAAATATTTATGTTAATATTATCTATGTTAATAAGTTATTATAACTGTTTTAGCTCACCGGGTATGACATACATTTAAAACATTTACTGAGTGTCCAAATTTTATTAATTTTAAGTTTCGCCTTGGTTGATAATACATTACCGAATATAATATGTTATATATTTTGTATAAATATAATAATATATGTCGAACACATTGGGCGCAAACCTATAATTAATGGTGACCAGACACCAGTCCTAGTATTTATAACATCGCCGTATCTGTGTAGTTCTAATGACTGTAGCATGATTAATCCTTAGTAATAATTGTAACGTATTCTAGATAGAGGCCTATAATTTAAATTAACAATTATTTTCTCCAGAATACCTGTTGCCACTCGGCAACCACAAACGACACGTATTCTTATACCTTAGAGATATCACTTCATATCCCATTCATCACGGAAGCGGCAGGGCGGTAAGCTAATATGGCGTTGTGAAGTCATCTCCAAGTGCAGTGAGAGCCCGGTGGCACCGGTCACGTAATGGCTTCCGGTCTGGGTTGCCAAGTGCCAATGCGTGCAGATCAGTGCGGTGCTACCTGCATTGCGGGTGATTAACAACAGAAGATTAATGTAGGTCAATAGACGACAAAGCTAATGAAAACTACTGGATATTGCAGTATAATTGAGATCGGTTTTGGTAAATCCTGAAGAATTCCATTATTTTAAATTGTTACGTTTTGTTTGCAAATAAAAAAGAACTTGTGTCGCAATTGTATCTGTATTGTATGTACTTATTACAGTAACATGTGTTCTTAATTATACCTAGCAAATGCAAAATAACTTTTTTACTGCGTACAGCTGATAAATAAAACAAGTACTACACAGTGCTTCTCTAAAGCCATTTAATTGCCAAGTAAGTAACAACACCATATTTGAAATGTGTAATACACATGAACTTTGGCTTTAATTTAATTTAGGTAATTGCGTAGTAAATTATAGGTGACGCTCCTATAGCGTGTGCAAATAAAGATTTATAACTACTCATAATTTCGTGTCTTCTTGAAATTTGCTCGCAATTTAATTATATTATTCGTTCGTTCAGTGCGTCACGTCCAATAAGTAAGATTAGTAAGCAGAAAACATGAGTTTGAATTAAGAATGAGAAATGGAAATGTTTGGCCTAAACTTGGTTCTTCGAACCTTAAATAATATGTTAAGTTTGTCGAAGCACAAAAGCTATGTTTAACTGAAGAACAAATATTTCCATAAATACTGTCTATGTGACAATTTTGTACTTGGATAATTCCTTTTAAGAACTCACAATGAAAAATAAATAAAATGATATAAGCAGTGTAACTAAATAAACAAGCGATTAATATTATTACGAATAATTTCGTAACAAACAAGTAACAAAAGGTAGAAATATCTTAACCACGGTTCCACATTAAATTAGTTTCCATTGTACCCATTGGGAAATCAGCGTATGTTCAACGTAGGATTTTAATGAAAACAAAAAGCACACGTAATATTGGGACTTGTGTGAAAAGTCGCTTGGGTTGACCTTATTTTGTTGAATAGGCACGCCTGTTTTTTCATATTTTTTGCCCTAGGCATTTATTCGCTGCTCACTCTCTTTTTATGGAGATAAATGAGCCGTGAATAAAAAATCTTTATGTAGTTAGTGCGGTCGTTACTATTATTTGATGCGCTACAAACAACGGCCTTGGAAACCATTTTTATCATTATGCCATACAAATACGGCCTGTAAACGCTATAGTTATTATTAAAGTAATGTTCGACGTACTAACTATTTAGGTAATCTTGGCAAGTTCGTTTAATATATTATATATGTAAGTAGGTACCTATATTATATTATCAAAAACCAAAATAACATTTTAATTATTTACCTTACCTGTATGAAAGCACAGCGGTCGCCATTTTAAAAGTTACCTAGAAAGTAATAATCGGGCTTAACCCTTTAAATATTTAAGTTACGCATTAAATTATTTATTAGTAAACATCTTTTCGTCTGATTCGTGACATTGCATTCAAAGTAGATTTTAAACATTCAGTGCTTGACGCAAATCAACTGAGTGCCATTAACAATTCAACTACGTGCGCCGACATGACGACGGATGATTTCAATATTTTCACAAAAGTCCATTCTTATTTAATCCTGCAGAGCAGCGCTTAATTTAATCTGCATTGCGCGAGAACTGAATGCATTTTGATTTAATATTTCTTCGCCCTCGAATACGCCATTAACAATGCACCCATTGAAATGTAGAAGGGGTAACCGAGAGTGCGACATTATTCACAATAAATTGCTTCGGATTTGGCCGGAAATTAATGAAAAGCACCAGAGTGGGAGGACAATAAAATCGACCCTATCGCGTGCTGCGTCACAAGAAAAAATTATTCCATCCTGTCATCCGGAGCAGTGTACTGCACAATTTTGTCATTTGTTTTATTGCGGTGCTGTTTAGCGCGTCGCGTCGTTGACCCAGGCTCTTGTCCACAAAAACAGTTACTTATGTCATCTTATTTACTAACGTTTCATAATATTTTTTATGAGCTAGAATAGTGCTTAAATTTTACTTCAAGTTTGTGATTTTACGTATTGGGTAGTGTTAGGTCTGGCCGAACAGTGAATATAATGACAAATACACATTTTGACATGATTATGATATGGGTTTATGCAATAGCATTCAAAATCGCGTTATGAAAATTATGTTCTAAATGTATTAACTACTTTTTTGAGTTTCGCAAAAGCTCCTCAGGTTTGTAACGTTTGAACAAAACTCGTGTGTTATTATTGGCCAAGCAAACACCCATTTCAATCGATGCCACTGCGCCAAAAAAACTTGTGTACACTGTACAATCTACAGCTGCTATTGGTCGATCCGTAATAATATAGCTAAATCCGGTTATTATGACATTAGTTGGATGTTTATAAAAGGTCTTCGATTATGTGTTTAACACGTCATAATATCTAACCGGTATCGAAGTAATGCAGTCATTATAGGTGCCGTCAATTTCTCAGTAAAGCAGTTATTACATGTTTTTTCGCAATCAATATTCTATTGAAGAAAAACAGCTATTGTAGGTAATGTCGGTAGTGTCTCGGCCGTCGGTGGCGAGCACCTTATGTGGGTTTGATGCGGTATGTAGTGATTGCAACGGGATTGTGGCGCCACAACGCCGTCACCACCGTCGCTAGTTTAATCACCGAGCGGATATTATGCCACCATGGCGTGATGCAGGCAAAGCTCGCCCGAAGCAAAGCTGCACCAATAAATTGATGTTTTAATCACTCACGGCGTTTTTAATTAAAACGGCGAGCCATCGCAGCGAACTATGCATGCATTATTAATCTAGATAAAATGTATAAATTAAATTTAAAATTATGTACCCTTTTGTACTTATAGCGATTTTTTTTAATATCGTACCAAGTGACGTTACTGTGCGTGCTCGAATAACAGCATTTCGGCCGTGTCAAGTCCGCAAATAAACTTGTGATGCAATATGCGTTCAAGTCATATACGCTGGCAGTCGCTGTGCATGTATTTGACCTTTATTAATCTTAGTTTTCTATACATAACCGAATAAATATATAATAAGAATTTGTGGTTTTACGTTTCGTTTGTGAGCTAAGCAGACGGCTACGTTGATTTGAATATATTAAGTCAGCAAGGTCGCCCACTTGTGTTTTCGGTCTGTTCAGCCTAACTATACTATAATGTGAGAGCGATTGAATGCTGTGTGCACAAAACGTATCGTCATGGCGTGATCACAAACCACTGAGATGTAACAATGTATAGTGGCGGAGATAGATGATGTAAGCATTTTAACGTATTTAACCGGTTTTTGTGTACAGCGGAAAGTAATAGTATAAATGCACGCTTTTGTTACGCTCGTTACGAACCATAAACTCATCCATTTTTATTATTTAACACATTATTATTATGTAGTCATATTTTTCTCTATATTAGAGTCAGACTATTTTGAAATGTGTATTAAAATATAAAAAAGTTTAAATATAGGCCTTTCTTCTTCAAATACAGTCTATTTATCCAAAATACTTCTTATCTAAAAGAATTTTACACAAAACTACGCAGTATAAATACCTATAAATTGTACACCGTGTATAATTTATTCCCGACATAAATCTTATTATGAATTATGATAATAACATTTAATACAACCCGTATTAACAAAGTCAACGTTAGAGAGAAAGTATCTTAAATACATTTAACATTTTAATTACAGTTTGGAGAATGACCACGTTTATTCGGATTAAGTATTTGTCAATCCATGTTGTTGGCTAGGAACTTTTGACCTTTACCCCTTATATTTTTTTAACTCAACAATCTGTGTTCGAGCTAACTTTGTTTGTTGTTTCTTATGTTACTTTCAGACCGAAATTCGCAAACCAGACAAAATGTTGGTTATTTAAGCGAGTTGGAAAAATAAATTGAGAACTTTCCCTTTTTCAAAGTTTGTTTAAAAGGTTCGAAATACCTTTTAAACTGCTTGGGCGTGAGTTGTGGGTTTTACAACATTTTTATAATTAGAAAAGCTACACTGTAAACTGTTTTATCTACACAGGCTGAAAGAGCCGGTTAGATAAGGATGATACCATAAACCACTGTTACAGAAAATCCACGTGTTGTAAACACTAAAATTAATGTTGTGAAGGAACAAGTGCACCGCCGATTCGCCCACTTTTTTATTCTTTCTTCAAAGATTGGCAACACCCTCACCTTGGAAAGACGGGTTTTTATAGGCGGTGATATCCGGAGATTAATTAATAATTACTATTCAGCAGTAAACCGCAACATGATAATACAGGTTACATTTTACTCATATAAAAACATTGTATGCATTGTATGTTACATTTCTACTTATATTTTGCGTGTTTGAAATTTAAAAATCTATATCTATACTTCTATTATATAATAATAAATCTTAAGAGTTTGTTTATTTATTTGTATGAACGCGCTTATCTCAGGAACTACTCGTTCCAATTGGAAAATTCTTTTAGTGCTGGATAGCCCATTTATTGAGAAAGGCTATAGACTATGTAATATCACGCTATGAATAATAGGAGCTGAGGATCAATAAAAAATGTTGCAAAAACGGTTTTTTTTCTTTTGAGAGCTTTCGTTGCTGCGCTGCGTAAACAGTTAAGTTACGTAGCAAACATGTATGACGAAATTGTGAATCTTAAAAAGATCTAAATAATATATTTTAAAAGAAAAAGAATAAAATATAATATTCCTGTTTCTATTACACTTTATATAAGAATTCTCAGTCTACAAAAAAAATGGAACAGTACGTTTTTAGTATAAGGATATTATAAATGTCTAGCAGCACGACGTTTTTACAAAATTATACGCTATGTAACATCAATTTGCACAATATATGGTCATAATTTCAATTTACGTGCACCGTGCTGCGTGCAGCTAAGCATGACAGCTGCGACATTGCAATCTTCATTGTTCCGTACACAAGAATATTGAATATATATACATGCTTCATTAAACGGTGTTATTGATCATTTGTCACAGGATTTATAGGGTCATGGAACGTGTGAGGTGACGCAGCGGAGACCGGTGTACACAATGGGGCTTGTTAATCCTTGTTTACTCAATGGTTTCCTATTTTTTTGAGCTGGGGTGTGAGCTCGAAGCCGAACTTATTCAATAATAAGGAATTCATAATGCCCACAAGTTATGTTTATAAAATTCCTACGCTTGCTGGTAGTAATTTCGAAAAATTATGGCGGCGAGCTATAACATATTAGACGTTGATTAATCGCTTGGTCTGTTACCCTATAAAAATCGTCTGATCCCGACTATCCACGTTGGATTTATTTGTGTGTAAATGAATAATATCAGGTATATTATGTTGTATTTTTATACGCAAATAAATTTATATGAGACAAAAACAACGCATTTCTCTTCATCAATTTTCTGCATGCTTCGTTTGTATAATTTAATAGGTGACCAGTAGCCGATTTTACATTATAAAATATTTATGTTTCTTGGCAGATATCGATGTACAAAATACATTAAATGTATGTTTACAGACTTTAACTGGTGATGATTTCACAGCAGTGACAAATATAACCCTTATAGAAATGAGATCATTATAGCCAGTTCCATTAGAACGGCGACTTGCCAAAGACCTCTATAAATGGATGAGTCGAAAGGAACATGATACATCGAATCATTAACGTGTCTTATAATACATAATGTAAGGTATATCGCCTATTGTGAACTATTATGACAGCTTAGAGAAAGCACTTCCCCAGTTTTAATTTTATTGTGGGATGCTTTACAGTGCACTCCTGATAGTAAAGGCAACGAATAAGTATCTAAGCCCAAAGCGAACAACGTGACCTAAAACTGGAACTTTT
Source organism: Manduca sexta (assembly GCF_014839805.1). NCBI lineage: Eukaryota > Metazoa > Arthropoda > Insecta > Lepidoptera > Sphingidae > Manduca > Manduca sexta. The sequence continues at coordinate 5,152,908 of NC_051117.1, read as the reverse complement.
TAAGGATCGAACCAAATCAGTTTGGTAAATGTAGGTGTGTTCTAATACTAGCACGATCTCAAAAAACCAACGTAATAGCTGCTGTCTTTCGTTGTTCACTAAGATGCTAGAGTCTCAAAACTCTTTGTCGCCTTTCAATTGTTATTCTGTTTTATTAAAGTCGACCACACACCGCACTACAATGTCCATCTGTTCATCATGTACGTTGATGTTAATTAATAATTATTAAATGACCCATTTGCTGCTTCAACTATAATTAAAAAAAAATACGTATGTGTTTGAATTGCAATCCAACTGCTCTTCGCATTATTTACAATTCTATTCGCGTGCACTTCTCGATATGATATTGATTAGTTTCGCAATGTGTAACGCATTATCTTCACTTTCTAGTCGGAAAGGTATCGGCTTTATCTACGCACGAGGCAGATGGCTTGTCTCAAGGATTCAGGCGTAAACAAACACGCGTTGGTGTTATTATAACTCAATTTTCGTTATATATCGAAAATCAATTTTCAAACAGTACCTATCGGCAAGTCATTAGTAGTTGGCGCCCGTGTACAGCAGTGGCACGGTATAACACAAGGCTGTTTTTATGTACAATAATATATCGACAAATGTGTGGATTATGAAATTCGTGTTACGCAAAATGCGTATACGATGGTACTATCTATCCACTAATATCAATTCATATCTATTCACCATTTATAATTTAATTAACGAATGACGATTCAATCTTGTTCATACAGAACGCTCACATATCAAATTTAATTACATATTGCAGCGGAGCAGCGGAAGCGGTCGTGGGAAGATCACAGTTATTGTACCATTCTTCAACTACGGCATTTGTACGTTGGCTGCGTGATATCGTGCGCCGGACGTTATATCCTAGATACTCGTATAGAGATAGCTCCACAAAAGACACTTTTAACCTACATTTCATCTCGGACTTGCAAGATGCCAGCTGCACTCGACCCAATGGTAAGATCTGTATTGAACGCGCCAGCACCAATCAATACAAGATGGGTTTTGATTTGATTTGGGTATCGGTGTCAATGGAATAACTAGGGGTGCCAGATCTATCAGAGTTTATACTATTTTGCCTTGACATAGATTTTTTTCCTTTTTTCCTTAATAATTATCTGCATATCTACGATTTTATTACTTTAATTATTGTTAGGTTTATAATTATCGTCGTAAATGAATGTTTTTATATAAAAATGGCAGGCGGTTTTCAATAAAACAGGCCTGTATTGAACGAGATAGTATTGTGTAATAGGTACCATTTACTAAGAAATACAGTAAACTTGGCAACTCACCTAATACAATGGAGAAATGAAGTTACGTTCGGAATTTAATATAAAGGTCTTTGTACCTTTTATACTATCATGTTCTTAGATTTTGGCGCCTGTCGTTTCACCGCCCACGCCCTGATTAAATATAATTCGTATGGCTTTAATTTGTTTTCTTATAAGGAATTGTAAAAATCCAGTATTTCTTGAGCTCTGTTTTGTGCTTTGGTTGCTTATAAATAGAAGCAGGATATGAATTTTTAAAACATTCATGAATACTCTATTTTGTGTACTGATGGAGCCCAGTAATTGTTGGTATTTCTGCAATCTAATGGAAGAAGTATGATGGTTTGTATAAGCCCAATATTTTGCTTATGTATTTAAATTAAACCAAAACACATTTTATAGTTAATAACTAATTGTAGTTATAGATATCATCTGGGGCTAGGTAGATCAAAACAAACAAACACGCCTTTACTTCTGAAGGGTAGGCGGAAGTTCAACCAGAACACCCACTTTTCGCTTTGACGTATGCTTTGCCCTGTGATGTAATAGAGGACAAACCCTTATGGGTATAAGTTCTAGACACCGGGCTGATACTAAGCAGAAAAAACCTTATATTACTGCCCGATCCAGGTGTGAACCCGACTCGTTAGAGTGATGTACTGCGCACACAATAAAGCTGCTTACGTCATGGCTAGGTACGACAGTCTGTCTAGGAAGATCGAAAACTATTTAGTACCTAAACGTATCAATGACACGACTATTATTAATTTGTGGTTAAACATTATTTTTTATTTTCAAGGAGGATATTAACACATTTCGTTTTATACCTAACTTGGCTTATAACTTTGAGTAAGTGCCTACACATACATGTATAGATAAATATATCGTATTTACTTGTAATACGTGTCATGCTTTACATACTTACGTAAGTACTTATTGGAAATTATAAACCCGTAGATAATAATTATGTCATACTTACTTAACTCTAAAAACTTACATTTTCCTACGTAAATAATATCCACCATATAATCTATAGAATACATATAAGCTTACTACGTGAATGGACTTGTCTATAGGGTATAGAGATATGTATAATTAAAGTTATAGAATGACACATGAATGGGTTTTATTTCGAGATGTTTCCCACACGTCAAGTTCGAAACATTTGTGTCGGTGACATGTGTTAGTGTCATCATGAAACAATATGACATTCGTTGGTACTTGGAGTATAAATAGAAGGAAGTTACTTTAAGAGGTATTTCTATATAAATTGTACCTATAAATTAATTGATGCAGAGGTCTAATGAAGTCATCGTAGTAAATATATTTCACTATAAATAATATTATGTAAATATGCAACTTACGTAATCGGTTACTTATTAATTTGTTAGAAAAATCATCATTTTCTTTGATATAGGAAAGAAATAATATATTATTTATTATTAAACGTAATCTGGTACAAACCTTTTGTTTATGCAATATGAGGTTTCATTTATTGCTAAACATCTAGGAAGATGTTTAGCAGGTAGGAACCATATTACTCTAACCTATGCTACCTCACTAAAAACATGAACTGAAATAGTATAAAAAAGTAATATCCCACCAATTAGGCCGCATTAACAGCTTCACGTGTTAATAACTGGTCTACTACACTCCATTAGCCGAATAAGTATATTAATGGTATGGAACATTTTCACTTACGCCTTACTCGGTGAACCGTTTATGGTCATGTCTTGCTGTTAAAGTACGTAGAATGGCAGTAGCAGCAGTAATGTAGGTTGATGCGCGTACGCAATGTTGCGGTTCCATAGAGGAAATGGCATCTGTTAAAATTTTGTGTCATATCATGGTGTTATATTTACAAGTTTAAAAACAATGGAATCTTGAATAAGTTCATACCTATATGTTTTTATATGAATGAAGGAAGTGTTTATTGGCTGAAGAGTGAAGATGAAGAAATATTTACTTCAAAAATCTATCATCATGGCAAAATAACCAACTTTAAACATGCCATACGTGAATGAAATAAAGTTCCATAACCACACATAGATATGAAAGTAGGCTAAGACAGTCATGCTTTTAATGTTTAATGTTAAGGCCGTAGAAGTACGTTTCTAAATGCAGAAACAGGAATGTTTATGTTTGTAATGTTATAATTTCGTCCTATGATTCAGTCTTAACCTTTTCTATAATGTTGGCATGATGTCAAATCAGCCTAAACTCTTGTTGTTATAACTACGTGCACTATTTGGGGATAATACTAAATTAAAGATTATAAATTGCGCGTTAGCAGTACATATTACAAAGACAAATTTATTCTTTTAGTAGTATTACAAAAACAAATTTATTTGTATTAAATGTTTAATTTTTAGTGTAGTACAATAAAAGTATAAATAAAATAATAGAAAAGAAATTATCATGTTACGTTAGTTACAACGTTTTATATAATAAGTCCGTGTCAACATACTGAAATACTTACTAACACAAAGTACAATAATTGATTAAATTTTCAGCTAGATTTACATCTTATTTAATGTTCGAACTTTAGTTACGTAGTCGTTGAAAACAAAAAGCTCGCTAACATCCTAACTTGGACCATTAACGAACTATCACGTCGATTGGAAAGCGTATAAAATTTTATGTACCTACCTAAATGTTTGTAATCTGTCTGGAAATGTCGATAGCAGATAGATAGGTATGTAACATCCGATAGTTACAAAGGCGTATGTTGAAAACTCTTTTTTGTATTGGCACGACAAGGCGACTGTACTATATTATGGCTCATGTTATGTGGCCCATGGTTACTGTGCAAATTTAAAAAATTAAAACAATAGTAAAAAGTAAAACAACGCAGCATAATTTAAATTCCTATTATTTACTTATATAGTTTAACTTGACCCTTGTCACGAAGCTCTATAGAAAGAATGGCAATGTTTTTGGGAACATTCGTAGATTTTATGCAATTCGTCTGTGGTAGACGCATAAACACGCAATTTGAAATAGATCATAAAAGATTTAAGGACTAGAATTTTTGAGCTGGGCTATGTTCGGTCATACTACTACCATATTATAGACTTTAGTATTCCCTGTATCAACTTTCCATAACATTACCATCTGATAAACAGTTAAACCTTATTACGTCATCGGGTAATCCCGGTGGTGAAATTGTAAATGCGGGTAGCTGAATTGACATGCAGACTACGTTGTAGTAAGTAGTTTCTACATCTTCTGGTGCGTGTGTGATCGTTACCTATGTTTAAAAATTGCAGTTTTATTGAGGAAAATTCCAAGATTGTGCTGTTTAAATAGTAAGGAAAACATACATTGGTTTATAACTAGAACATAAAGAACAAGACATGGTACAAGTAAAAACAAACTTGTTTGGCGTAGTGCCCCTGTAATTAATTAAGGTTTAAATCAGTCGTTTCTTAACTGTTTTGTCTTCAAGACTGCTCCTCAATCTTCGGTTATATCACGTTCATTTGTCACTAGCCGCCAGCGATTTACTGTAACTAGACTTCATACATCATTTAGGTTCGTTGGCCGTAAACAGATTTACATAAAATTATTTTTCACGAACTAGATATATCTATTAAATGATCTATTTAAACTGTGCATTATTTTGGAGTAAAATAACATATTATGTAGCAGATGTATGTATGATATGTAGCATCCATTATGTATTTATAATTATATATTCTATGTTTTTCTGTATTTGTGGGTGATTGAATAACCAATATAAAAATACAGTCATATTTATATTATGTTTATAATAACTAATGGTCGAATTTAATATATGAGTAACACGTATTATACTTACATATATATATTTTATTTGCACCTCTCTTTATGAACTTTAATTACGCCAAATCTCACACTTCTCAGTGTGACAATGTGTTTAATTAAAAGAAGTATAATCTTTTCTCTACGTAGATTTATAAATGTTTAATATTATGATTATGTTTGACATTCAGTAAGACTAAGTATAGACATTAAAGACGATTATTATCAATCTCTTCTCAATTTGACCACACGTTTTACCATTAACAAAAGTATACATGTGTCAAACGCAGGGTAGTGTACGTAATGGTTTTTTTTTATTCATTTAATGTATTTCTAATTCATATTATACCGAAATATTAGCTTTTTGCACTGTGTCTCCATAACAATTTTAACTCTGCTAAATCATACTTCTCCGTCCGTAGTTTTCATAAAAGGAAATAACTAAGTTCTTGGTTCAAATAGTAATGTATAGAAAAATTAAGTAGGTATTATAACAAATTATCCATGGCATTTTGTACATACCATCTATGGTTTACAGTAGGTAAGTGAAACTTAATAATGAAAATTAATAACTGCAATTAAATCAACGGCAGTAGTTACGGACACCTTCGCTGAATGAGCTACAATAAATCTATTTATCTAAAGGTCACTTACTTTCTCAATTTACTCGGTCTTACATTAAACGAGGATAATTTCGTGCCTTCAGATCAGATAAACACTGAACATGATAAATCGTTATTGCGAACTGTGGTTAGTTTCGTGTTGACCATTACTTAGTCCTTTCTCTTCTTTGTTTGATCAGAGTCTAATAGGTTTTGACCGAGCTACTTTATTTTCTAGCCCTGTATTTTGGAAAATTGGCCATTGACGTTGGGAGAGTATACCATTTTTAATACACATAATGCTTTATATATCAGACCTATTTACCTTGAGCAAAAAAAAGTAATTGAGGAAAGGAAACATACGCTTTTGTAGGTGAGTAATTTAAAGCCATAAAGTTCCTTTTACTTGGAACGTGCTAAGACAATTGAATGGAACGGATTGATCATTCGATTACGCAGAATAACAGTCGAAAATCAACAAGAAGCAAAATACAAAAAAAAGGTGGAAAGAATAATAATAACGCCGTTTCGTAGCACTTGCGAACTTCTTTTCTTTTAATGATACGAAAATAATGCAAAATTATGGATATTTGATTAAAAGTTCGAACAAAATTCCTAATTTATATGTGAGAAATAACGTGGTTTTACAGTAGGTAACATTTCAAGTTTATAAATGTTTAACATAAGTATGAGGAAAAGTTCAGAACTCTACTTTTCGAAGAAGTTATGATCATGAATTACCTGCCTACTCATAAATTAACAATTGTTACTCCGAATATAAATATATTTATATATGCTTCCAATTGCTATCGTAACTTGCTATAGGCAGGCTAGGGCGGAAACTGTAGATATACTATGTAGCAAAGAACACTTAAAACAGCTTACTATTTACATAATCTAATTAAACTACAAAAGAAAAAGATAAGTGGCAGTCAAGCGGGAGAGATTAACAAGCGCTTGTAAAAGAGACATGCTTGCAAAAAATGAAAAATCAACGAGAGAATTCTGCAAACTGCAGAACGTAATCTGTTTTAACGGAATTCAGTTTAACGAAGTTTGAAGCTGGCGCGATATGTGATGGGATTGGACGCTGAATGTGCGATGGCCTCACCAAATAAAGAATTAGATTTCAGAATATACGGTAATGAATCCTTCGTAGTTCCATTTTGAAATACACAATTTTTCTTTTTCAGTTCAGACGAAGCCTTTGCTTGTACAAATGTTTTGATTAAGCTGTTTTATTTGATGTGGCTCACGGATCTTTTCGTTTGATTTTGTGAATTTTGGCAAAATACCTGCTTATTTATTAACAGTTCATACATAATGTAATCGCACTTTCTCAGGAATTCTATTTCAAACCGTGACGACGCCGAAGTACTACAGAATAAGAATGGAATGAAGTTTAAAAGGGTGTGTGAATAAAAACATCTAATTTGAGAGTAGGACACGAATTACCATATTATTATGAAATGTAAAAAATCAGGCAAACAGGTTTGTTTCGCTTGAAATTACAGTAGCTACAATTACCGCAAATTAGTTCCACTGATAAAACTTGTTTAATTTATTGCCTATTATCATTTTCCATTTATGCGTTAAAACCTGCGTCATTGCATTATCTATCCTATTTGCCTGAGGTGATGATCTATTCACATTACGCGCATTAATTGGAACGATTACGCGCTGCGGTAATCAACAACCGCAGCACTGCGCCATCCCGGCGTATTTAGCAACATTTTCAATGCGGTATAAAACTTTACAGTTAAATTATCGATGGATTTATTATTCCACGTAAAGGCTCAATACTACGCTTTTATTATTATTATTTTTTTATGCGACGAGCGTTGTCTTCACAGTTTTCAACACAAACATCTGGAGCAAATTGCGTGACTGTCTCTTCAAATCAACTAAGAGATGTCGACTTCACTCCCTACCGTTTACGCATGATCTGCTTTGAAAGTAACAAAGTGAAATAACTACATATAATCAGCACGGATGTTTCCAATAAATTAACATGATTTGTAGTTAGAATATAGTTAAAGCTAGTGAAAATGATTCTCATTAGTAGTATAAAAGCAACAGGTAAATTGCTTCATATGATTGATTTATGTAAATTAAAATTTTAAAAGGATAAAATGTTTGTTTTTTTTATAATAAAATAATAAAAATAAGACCAAGGAAACGTAAATTATATTAGATACTGTGACATAGATGTTACATAATTTATTTTTAGTAGGAATTGTACCTACTATTAGCGTACTTGTTAGCATTTCGCTAATTAAGGATAAAAGTTTAAACAAACGCTGTCAAAAACGGGTAATGCCGCAGTATAGTGGCACCGGATGCGTCAGCGTGCAGCAAGTGTCACTATTTTAGCGCGGCTTTTGGTAATTCTGGTTCTCGCTTTATGGAATTTGGGAATCCGGTCCGGTGAGTCCCAAATTATGGCATGCCGCAGAACATTTTTCATATCCGAAGCATACTTTACATTATCAATTTCTAGGTTATATTAACTTTCATAGTTTTATATAAAACAAATAATAGATACTGATTAAAAAATATTACAATTGTAATGATATTTATAAATATTGTTTTCGCGTATGATTAGTACAAAAGGGTTTCGAAATCTAACGCGTAGCAAACGATTTTATAATTCATGTTACCATTGAAGTGAGCATGTTTATTTTGATTAATGTATTGTTAGATGCGCACCAAATGTCAGTGAAATTTCAACCTTTTCAAAGTTACTATAGGTACATTCAAAATCATGTACAGAAAAAACGGACAACGGGAACTTTCGCCCGCAATACACTTTCGCCTTTAGTTTGGATAATGGTTGTGACTCAGTTGAGTGGACATTGCACCGGTTTACACCACTCACTGTACGTTTGTTTACATAAACAACTTTATTACTGTTATATGGATTATATTGATGGGAGAAAGCTAGATTGGTAGAGTTTCTGCGAAAGAAATCCTTAGTTGCAAGAATTATTTACACTGGTAAAGGTCTAAAGAACGGGTATTACATTTTTGTTTATGAAAGTTAAATTTTCACATTACAAATGTAGAATCTTTGATTATCACTAACAAGAGTTACAAGTAATATTGAATACGTATTGGAAAATATGCTAACGTTAATATATCGAATTAGCTATTATAAAATATAGATATTTGAATTCATCAAAAGAGCTCTAACATTGCCTGTTTAATACTAAGTGAACTTAGGGCTCAGATTTTACTTCGCGTTTGTTACTTATTATTCAAAAGCCATACATCTAAACAGTTCACAGTATTTGGAAATCCTAACCTTCCTCTTTGTACAACATTCAGAGGACAATGTTGGGGCCGAGTCTCTTGAGTCACGATGTAGGCTACTCTCAATATATGCGTAATATAAAAACAGGTATGAACGTTTTTAGCAACACAAAAATGTAAAAAAAAAATGTTTTTGAATACATTAATATTTAAATAAATAAGAGGTATTAAGGATAAATGATTTCAGCGCTGATCTGTGAGCTACGCCTGCGACTTACGAAGTTAAGTTAACCAGCGTGCAGTTGGAAATGTTCACATCGATTTTCATGCTAAGTTTACTATTTATTAATACCTGATGTTCAAACTAGGTAAATTGTAGATCCACAATAGCAATATAGACTTGGTTATGAATCGGTTCTCGGTAAAATCTTAAGCTCGCCAATAGATTCGTCGATATGTCTCAAATCAATGATATTTTTTCTTTTCGCGAATCAATTCATATTTCATACCATCACGTTATGACAAAATGGGAGCGGAGCATGAATGAAACATTTTGCAAAACGGGTAGATTTATTCGTTTTGAGAGCTTCCCTTGCGTACGCTGCATAAACAGTGAAAGTTACGCAACAATTATTATAAAGAAATTGTCCCTCTTAAGCAGTGCTAAAAATGTATATTAAAACAAAGCGCGACGCCGCATCTGTCTGGGTGTTTGGACGCGATAAACTAAAATACTACCCAACGGCTTTATATAAAATTGGATATGGAGATAGTTTAAGATCATGCGAAGAACATAGGCTACTTTCTATCCCGGGTAAATATATAGCGGGACTTTTATCCAGGAAAACTCTTTGACGCGGGCGAAGCCGCGATCAAAAGAGCTAGTAAAAAAAATATTTTATCAAATAGTACGTATATTTTTTTATTTTTACCAGTTAGTACCAATAATTATGATTTCTGTCAAAATTACAACACAACTCTAAACGGTACTCTTTTTCTGAAACATATTAAGAAAGATTTGAACGTTCCTACGGGATCTAAACCGTAATCTTTATTGCATGCTTCTAGATCTGAACGAATTTCTGGTTTGAGAGGAAACAAATCGATCATAATTTTATCTATATTAAGTCTTCCACTTTCCTTTGAATAACCAATTTTTTCGTTTGCACATACTAAAGCTCCAAGCGTTCGTTCGTCATCCGTGTATTTTCCTTGTTTAATTTCTTGCGCAACAAAAGTCTGGAGGCCAGATTCAGTTATGCACTTTATCGCATTTTCTAGAATCATCTCAGCCTTCTCGGGTGGAAATACATATATACTCTGAAAAATAAAAAATGTGTTGTATATTCACCTATGAATTGTCGGTTTCTGTTGTACGTGGAAATTATTCGGAAATAACTTTTAGGTACCTATTTTTATTTTATTTTGCTGTTTATTTTTACGCATTTCACCTGTAGGTAACCCCTAACACAAACGCTACCTCTCCACGGATTTAATACAATTAGTATGGACATTCTAAGAACCTACGCCATCACATCAAATAGCAATCTAAGCAATTTTGTCAGATTGCACAGATCAGTCAAAACCTACGCATACGGTACTTATTGCATTAAGTTAGTTCTAGAACCTAATTCCGCTTACCTAACACCTGGAGGAAGTAAACGGAATTTGTTGTCTTTTTTCACTCCGACTCTACGATCATCATTTCTACAAGAAATCAATGTTTGCATTGGGGATTCAATAAAATTGCCTTAAGTCTGACTTGCCCGTTTATTCCCATAAAAAAAACTTTTTTTTTGTGAATGTTACACAATATAGGTATCATTTTATGTAAATCATGACATTCTACTAGATCATTATAATAGTCTCATAGTACACTCAACACATGCGTGATAACTTTGACGATGATTTTCAAACGTGTATAATATCTGCCTTGCATTCCCATTCACCGTGTTTATAAACCATAAAGCATTGTGGATATTCGTAGCCAGTGGTCATCACTTGCCATTCATAGATCCATTCCGTAGTTAGTTTGACCTCTGTAGTAATAAAAAGTAATGAGAAATTATAATTTTAAAGCTCACCTTAGATGCTGCTAGGTTCACACTACAAATCACACTGAGAGCGAATAAAAACGCACACATTTGATTAATCATTTTGAGTACAGTTTGTTGTGAATTGTCAGAATATTCTCACGACAGTTCCGCGGCTGGTCCATGTTTTATATGTTTCAGCGTACTAGGGAAACAGTAGATAATTATTTAATTAGACAAAAACAATTGAATACGTAAAAAAGTTATTGTTATTCTCAAATTCTTCACACCCGTTACGGATTCGACAAAGTGTTTGTTTGTCATTATCACTACATAGTATAAAACAAAGTCGCTTTCTCTGTCCCTATGTCCCTTTGTATGCTTAAATCTTTAAAACTACGCAACGGATCTTGATGCGGTTTTTTTTTTACAGATAGAGTGATTCAAGAGGAAGGTTTATATGTATAATAACATCCATTAAATAGTGGAGAAATACTGTTATTTTGTTATGTTATACCCGTGCGAAGCCAGAGCGGGCCGCTATGTTTTTATATACAACGTTCACAGTTTTTCTGTAGTGTATTTAGTATCAGCATTGCACCCGTGCGAAGCCGGGACGGGTCGCTAGTTTTACATAAGGATAAAAAAAATTACGATGGCTAAATCGTAGGACTAGGCTAGCGTTAGTATCTATTTTTATTAACAGATATTGCATGTACACATTTACTATTATTGTATGTATGAATAGATTACGAGCGTGTTTTAACATAGGATAACACAAATTGAATGCATAATAATAAAATTACCATTCTAACACTACTCAATTTTGCATCGATATCCACATTCATTCAAAACTATTGCTCAAAAAGTAGATTTTTATGTTTGGATGTATTATTGGGATTTCTGAGCAACAGTATAAAGTCAAATTAAGTGAACTTGAGGTCAAGTCAATGAAAATATCCATTCGTTCTATAGTTATATTTGAAGTAGAAAACTGCAATTTTTTAGTGAGCCTTCGTGCTACTGATGGCACACAACTCGGCTATCATTTCTATACTTGCTGTTTCTTCTTTCTCTAAAACTTATTTTGTAGTAAGAGATAGAGGTATGCTGTAGTCATTTTTGTCCACAGTATAAATGGTCATGAACACTCGTGTTCCTAATGCTAGTAATCTCTCACATTTTTTCCAAATATCTATTAATTATATTAAAAGAATTGGCAATGCTTTTCTTCATTATTTTTTCTGGCAATATACGTGCCCATGGCAATGATAAAAGAAGTATAGAGGATGGGTAATATGGTCACGTGACATGCGGCACATTTCATGAACAAAATGGTGCCGACTCCGCCCCTTACAATAGTGATATGCTAGTACCGAAAATTTTGTATCGACATCGAAGAATTAAGAGAGACAAACAAGCCCCAAAAAGATCAAATACGAAAGGGGTTAGGAACTACCATAATATAAATATAACAAATCATAATGTAAACAAACAAACTGAAACTGATTTATAAGTAACAATTGTTAAACATAGCAGTACCTGTTGTGACAAACATCCAGTTGTGTTTGATCTATATTTGTATGTTGCACTATTCCTTGCTAAAAATTTAAGTTACAGATTAAGATATTTATTTAATACATGATAAATGGAATAAGATAGCGTAGCCAGCAATTATTTGGTTGGTTTTATTTTATTTTATTATTATGCTCTTTGATCGAGAAACATAACTATGGTTCAGCAAACTAAAATCAATGACCGTAAAAATGGTGGTTAAGATAATCAATTATAATAATTATTTGCAATAACAACAATATGATTATGTATCTATTTCCGTGCATGCAAAGGTTGCTCGAAACATAAGACCGCCAATTGTAAAAATATATCTTACATTTCATCTTTATGTTGTTTCTTTTATGTTTATCTATTCTTTTATGTAACAATTCTAATTTTATTCATAGCAATATATTAAAGTAATATTACTATTAGGTGAAGTATAATAATCATTACTATTTTACTTATCGGGAATATTGTTGGAAAACAGTTATCTTTACTCGCGTTAATTAAACGTGTGGTTTATGCATATCTTCTCAAAATGTAAAGAAATATGTATTTGGTGTAGGATTCCAATCACGTCGCTCAATATTCTCAATTCATTTTGCCTTGGTTTTTAAATTTTTTGGTTATCTTAAAAAATATTCTAATTTCACTTAGTTTGTCCTTCTGAATAATACAATATTGATGTGTGCTCTAACATTCTTTCAAAGACAAAAACCGTAACTGATAAACGGGCGTCTGTTAAAATATCGATATCAATAATTTCTAAACAAATCCACCCACCCATCCCTAAGCTCGTGTGTAAACAAACATAATGATTTTAATGTGTATAAATCACGCCTAAAAGGGTCCAAAGCTTAACAAACCAGATCCACATATCATTTTAATTGATAAAAACACATCCAAAAAGTAATTATACAAAGATATTTGCTAATTTTCGGTAAAACAGTTACTAACCTATGAAAATATATTTCGGGGTCTTTCTTGCGTGAATTCGATTTGCATCCTTTCACACAACACTGAGTCATTTTCGAAACTTAACAAATACACTAATAAACACACTGAACAATTGAGAATATGATTATATTACTTTAAATTCAATATTTATGAAGATTTGTTTACATCGTCTGACACTACATGTACTTGCCGACTGGCCAGCATAAAATGGCGTTTCTGCCGCAAGGCGGTCCCAGTGTGTTGAAGTAAACGAAATAGTGCCATATGCGAAGAAAGCAATTATTTTTGTCTTTTTTGTTGCGTTCCAAATAAGCTTTGAGTAAAAGAGATAGACATATATATTGACAATTCTGCGTCGATTTCCCTGACATAAATATAACTTATTCATATAGCTAACTTTTGAGGCCTGTCCTCTTTATATTTAGTCATTGGCCCATGGTTAGTGGTGATCAAATGCCATCAGGAAATCTACTTGATCTTTAATCTAAATTTGCTAAGAAAATATACTAGACCTATATAAAATGTTGCTCTGTAAAGAAATACAGATACTAGAAATACGTAAAATTAAGAAATAATAAGTATATGTGTTCTAAAACACGTATTTAAGATGATGTAGAACAGTTAAGTAATACATTGCTAAGACGAGAGACTACGGGATTGTAGGATTCCAAAGAGAAGGGACATGACATTTGCCATCATGTTTTGTTTATTTCATTGTGTACCTTTAAATTGGTGTTACTGAGTTGTTTCATATGGGTGAGTATAGAGTTTATTTCCGATTCAAATATTATGTGCTTTTGGAATTTCGCATCATGTAGCAGAGAGCTAATGATTACCACAATGATACATGTGGAAACATTCAATTTCATTGATTGTAGACCCGCCTAATAGCAAACGCAAATAATAGCAATTGAAGCAAGAAAACTGCAGTACTTTCAAGAAGATTAATATAGTGTCTGTTCCATTAAAATCTATGGGCACGTATTGAGTTATATACCTATAAGAATAGTAGATTATAAAAGGTACACGATAAAAAATCAAAGATATTTTTCTCATTCCTCAGTGCAAGTCACGGTCAGGGTTTAATTTCATACCGCCTACGAATGCCTTGAAATTAATTGCTCCTAGGTCTATTCGTAAAACGCCATCTTCGTGCGCCCACGTCTTGTAAAGATAAACGAAGGTACGGTATAACGGATATACAGTTAAAATCGATTCGAAAAAGTATTCGAAAATCATCCGAAAGGTATGTAGGCGTGCAAAGTTTGCCTTTTTATATAACAATCAATTAAAGTTACTGACATTTATCATTCCCTCGGGTACGTTGTGTTCTGACATCTTAAGATTGATTGATGCAATTACTACTTTCTCGGTAGCTTCCCAGTACTCGCCGCTAGTTTTTATCAAGCTAGCCTCGCATGTTATGCTATTAGTATGAAGAGCACGTTTGTAAGAATCTTTATGAGAAGCTTAGCTTTGAATAAATTCTGTATTTATATATCTTTAAAAAATCTATTAATAGTGATGGTAAACTCATGAAAAATCCATGTCATTGTGCTTTAATAAATAAAATAATGAATACTTACTAGATGCAAAAAAACGTTGGTTTCCCACACCCAAATTATATTACCATATAACGTCATCAAAATAAGAACATTATATTTATTGCTTCGAATATAATATTTATGTATTATACTTTATATGAGATCGATAACAAAGACGACGTGGAGGTAAAGCCTAGTTGGGAGTAGAACGGACTGTGGAGACGAATATCCACCAGTTCAAAACCCAAGGACACACATCTCTGACCTTTCTCTAGTTTGTATGTATCTAGTACGTATTTTTTGTGAAACGTCGCTTGTTTTAGCGGTCAAGGAAACCTGCATGTCTGAAAAGTTCTCCGCAATAATTTAGACATTATGTGAACTCTGCCAATCCGTAGTACGCTAGCGTGGTAAACTAAGGCTTAAACCTTCTCAATAGTAGAGGAGACCCGCGCCCAGCATCGGGATAGTATATAATACTGGGCTGACATTATATATAGGTATATATAATCCAAGATTGGCTAAATTTATCAATTTATAAACATAAAGCATCTTATTTGTACCACTTTATCGCGGTTTCTAAGTTTTATACAAAGGTATATCAATAGTAATATTATATTTTAGCCATATTGTGGTAGTAGTTAAACAAAAAATATAATTTATATCGAAACTTCTATTAAATTCATTAATCTAATTGGAATTTGCCGATAGTTTGCATATCGACATTGAAGTTAATTACTATTAGTGAGTCATTCGACACTAAAACTGGTGATTGGAACAAGGTTCGACATACCCTTGATAAAAGTAATATTTTCTTTACGCCTATACAAGTAATTAAATTAGCATAGAAGATCTATCCACATAGTTAAAACTAGTCACGAACAGGGATTACCTGTACTAAAGCTGACTCAAATCAAATGACGTTCGAAACAAAT
Source organism: Manduca sexta (assembly GCF_014839805.1). NCBI lineage: Eukaryota > Metazoa > Arthropoda > Insecta > Lepidoptera > Sphingidae > Manduca > Manduca sexta. The sequence goes on along the minus strand of NC_051117.1, from coordinate 5,136,950 downwards.
TGCCTTGTAGGAATATAGTAGGAATTCTATAATGCAAATCAAATTGCTCGATGTACTTAACAACGTAGGAATTGATGAATATTAAATAATAATGCATTATTTTGCTCTGATATCTGCGTTTTCATCAAACGTTTTCCAACTAAACATATTATAACAATATAAATATTATTATTATACAAATGTTAATATTTATTTTCTAAAGAAGCATTGTGTTCCTTACTCCATAATACATTAGTAACGATAATATTATTCTATTAACAATAAAACTTTAACTAGGTACGAGAATAGGTAAGTATGTGAATTCTCTGACCCTCACTGCGCCAGCGAAGTGGAATAAATACTCAACATTCTTCATGGTAAACTCTGCGCCCAGCAGTGGTACAGTTTACAGGGCTGGAGTTATAATTATAACTAGGTACTATTGGCACGATTTCTGTGAATGTATAGCAAGTCACATATGTGGAAACTCCAACATGTTATCGTAAAAAAATATATACTTTAAATGCGAATTTCTTTTCAAGGACTCGCATTTGCAAAACGCTCTTCACGCGACCTGTATTCATTCTTCCAAGTTGACATTCGTGTGAATTTGCGAGGTTGCTCACTAATCATATAACAAATACATTTTTTATGTATTGTACCTATTTTTTAAATATACTTTTATGTAAATAGGCCCCTTTGAGCGTTTGTAGTCATAACATACGCTAGGTGAATTTTGGGTGTACTAGTTCCATATCTGCCTAGAACATTTGGCACAAAAAGCATGAAGTTATATATGTATAGTAATAAACTGACATCCGCTGATTAGAGAAGAACTGCGTAAAGTAAAGGAAACCTTTACGTTGTATTGCACAGAACATTTTATGTGTTTATTAATCCCCTAATTAGCGGAAGCCGGAAGGATTATAACAAATGACCGTCAATAATTCTAACATTCTTCACAACGTTCCAGTAACATTAATACAAATTAACACCCTACACGCTACCGTACTGCTTTATGGCTCACCGTTGCCCGGTTAATTTGATTCCAAATGGGAGCCATTATGTCGGATGTCGGTGTCGCCCTTCCATTTTATGGTCTACACAGGTCGTCACACGTTACTGGCCACCGCGAAGCGGTTCCCAAATTTCTTTAATTAATCCATGACTTAATTACTATTGACTTGAGCTTGTTATGCAGATTTCTTCACGTGTCGACTTCATTTATCAATTTTTTAACATGTCCTTAACACCAGTTATCATTATTCTCGGCTTTCAGAATGTTGGGAAGCTGCATCAAAGGCCATCATTTATTTCGCTTGATTATCATTATCATAATGCTTAAAAGCCTAATCGTTTTCCTGGATAGAAAGACATAAATTTCTGAACTTTTCAAGTCAGTTTGATTCTTGTTGGTCCATCAATTAATGAGAAACATTGAGATGTTATAGTTGAAAGCACCCGTTTGTTGATGGGTTTAATTTGATAGTAAATTCGGATTGGAACGTTATAGAACTTTATTGGTTTGTTACATTGATAAGTGACATCGAGATTTCTTTAGAGTAGAAATTAATTATGCAGCGGACACTTCATAGTATTTACCTGATCTTGTTATATTGTCTGCGAAAGGCACAGTAAAACTTTCATGTATTTGGTAAAGTTATTTATTTGTTTTATATCATGTTTATGGCATCGAGAAAACCACGGACTACCTTGTTATAAGGGAATATAAGTGTCAGTAAGTTTATAAATTTTTCGTTATATGGCCAACTAGTCGGCATGAGTATTGCGATGGTAAGCCACACTCTCTTCAGCTCTTAGGCTCTTCTATAAGCTTTATACGAGACCGACTAAGGAATTACTCAGCTGTTTATATTGGAATAGACACATCAAATTTTGAGCAAAATTAAATGGTAAAATGGGTAGAAATTTATACGGTATCTATAAAATGCTGTTGGTATCTTGAGATACTTATAACTATCCTTAATCTTCAAACCTGAAGCTATTTATCTAATCCCTCGTTTTCGCCTTCTCATTATTTCATCATGGAAACTAATAACTGCCAAACTACTCCTGACTGTCCTCAGCGTCAGCCGGATTAAAAAACAGAATAACTGAAATTTTTATTTAATTTAACTTAAGTGGTTTGTGATCAAAATTTCCGAAGAAAAAACACCTTAAACTATAATTATAATTTAGCATTAACTATATGCACCTGTATCAGAAGCTCGAAGGATCCATGATTTGCTTTGATCATAGGTAGTATAATAGACAACGTATTTGTGTATATCACTGATCGATACGATAACGTGGGCAGGTATCAGACAAGCATCTCCTGTACGCCACACGCGTGGGTAGACAGGTCTCTTAGACCGACGTGACTAAGCCGAGCGAGTTCATCACGACGAATGTACAGACGAATTTGAAACTGAATATCATAACTGCGTTATGGCAAGTTTACAAATGAATCAAAATATTATATGTAACCGCATTAGAATTTCATAATCCATTATATATGTTCATGGATTTTTGGAGTTTTTAAAATATTATTTGAATTCGAATATATTAGTGTGGTAAAGCTTTAAGTTAATGAAGTCTCTTCCAATGATCTGAGCTTAGGTCATGATAGGTATAACTAATTTTTTCAAATAAGTATACAATAAAATTGGTATTTATATCTTTTAATACAATTTTATTTTGTAAACAAAACGAAATTAAATATCCACTAGAAAAGTTCAGTTTAGCATTCATTTTTTAAACAATCAACTATTAGTAATTTAATACGATCAGAAGTTCCTAAAAGAACAATATTAGACGCTATTTAAGTCGGTCATCAGTATTCCTAGTTCACTAAAGTTCGTTTACCTAAAACATGTTTTTTTCTAAAGTAACTTTTTTGAATTCCATTAATTTGAAAAATTATTGTATCGCGTGGGTTGACTTGTAGACGCCAAACCACCATAGTGGCTTAATGCGGTCTAATCACAGCGAACAGGGCAATTCATTGCTGTACTATAGTTTTATAGACGCAATCGTGTTAGTACATTGTACTTACATGTAGATTTTTATTTCTTGTAATTGAATTATGTTAATTGTTAGTATAATATGATATAGCTGGATGTTAACGAGGGATTTAATTACTTGAATATTTATTGCCAAATGAAAAAGATTCAGATCTTATTATCTTTTTTATGTTTATTATAATGTAAAACATTATACGTAATCAAAGCAAAGTTAATTAGTATATTGCTTTATGTTTGAGGAAAACTTATTTCGACTATATTTTCCATATCAAGCAAAACATAAATGTTCTTAATTAGCCAACCTGGATCTTTCGTTAACTATATGATGCCAACACCAGACCATTAATACACATAACTACGCCATATTTCGAACCCCACACACTTCAGATCACAAACGCATCAATATCAGAAATGGCGGCTCATTAACGTTGCATCGGTGAAGGGAGAAATGTGCCGTGAAACCGGTTCGGAGGACCACGCACATCCGCCACGCCGCTGTCCCGCTGGCCCGCTTACCGTGACAACTGACAACTGACAACGCGATCGAATTGGCCACAAAACAGTTATCATACTCGGCTCAGTGTCTAAGCTGGTGGCGCTACATTTATACGAGAATAAATTTGTCTCAAATCATAGGCTATATGGTAGTATTCAAGAAACCGTGGTCGCTTCTAGAATTTGAACTTCCAAAATGTTGTATTATTACGAAAGCCTCGGTGCAATAATTGTATTCCGGCACGACTACCGCGCTGATGTCTCGGGATCAAATCCTCAGTCGGACAGACAGACTGATGCCCAACAAAATGATCCTATAAGGTTTACTTTTCAGGTACGGGATCATGAAATGTGATGTAATATTTTAATTGAGTATATACACGTTTAATTATTATAGGCCTCGTTAATAACAAGTGTTTAAATTATGTTTTTGCTGAAAAAATTATCATTGTTTGCACAATTCAACCTCCACAACTCATTAAATGGACAACGCTCGCATGGAGTAATTAAAATAATTTCAAAAACTCTCCTTTTCATTGTTCCCAAAATGAGAGGCGAAATAACTATTAACTTGAACAAAAACAGGAATAACGAGCTTCAAAGAGTTTTTTAATCTAAAACATTTCATGCGTCGAAACTCCGACGAATGTATTCCGAGATAATACCTCTACTTCGTGACAGGATAATGAAAAAAAGTAAATGTTACGTAAAAGGTAAATTTTAATGTGGCAGACATGGAATTTTAGTGGTATACTTTTATAGAGACGTTATAAGGTGATAGTGAACGTAAGTGGTAGTAAAACGAACATATTTCTTGTCTAATCGATAAATTTTGAGGTAAAGGCTATTTGTTCAGTTGTAGAATTTGTTACAGGGAATAGCTAAAGTGAATATATTTGGTAGTGAACTGAGAAATAATTACTGGACACCTTAAACCTTGTGATTATAATATGTTTATCAATAATCAGATTGTAGGAGGCTGGTCATCATCTCTTTATAACCTAGAGCTTGTTCTAGTCATATGTGGAACATTTATCTTACTATATGTGAATTTTCGTATTTTTTTCGGCAACTACGGCAATACCGTTTTCCGCAATCCAAACTCAAGTAAATCGTGTCGGAAATCCTTACATAGAATTTTGGATTTCGAGCCTAACTCACGACCCCCATTATTAATTGTAGACACGTAAATCATCGTTGTTTATTCTATTTGGATGCATTTACGTCACAAACGACTTCAACATGTATTTTAAAAGCAAGGATATTCTCATGATCTTATGTTTTGTTTACAAGCAGCTACAAAAAGGATATTTATTACCCTATTGTTGTTTCTAAACATTAAAATACAAAAAATCCCAGAGCCTGTAATATTCTTTTTAACTTCGTCCGAACCTTAAATTATGTAAAACACAGGTTGAGGAGCCGAAAGAAAAACTTTGTAATTCAATAAAAGCTGGAACATTTTTTCTAAGAAAGAACCTTGACGCTTCGGTTTGATATATGATAGAGCTTGTTATTCTAAGGAATAACATTAAAGAGTTTCTAGCAAATGCTTTTTCGATAGCAATTTGTCCTTCAGTTTTGTGAATTGCTAAACTTTTTGTTATAACCGTTTTGTTTCTTGTGATTTCTTTGATTTGAAACACTACGACGAAATATATTTTTGTTACTAAAGTGCTTTAGTTTCGAAATGTGTTCATGTGTGTCTACCAAGTTTCTGAATTCTGTAATATAGTATTAAGAAATACTCAGTTTGTTTTTATACGCTGTACTACTGCTTTTTATTTAAGAATCATAGAATAAGTAGTTATGTTTACTATATTATTTAAATACATTTTCTTTATGGTTTTCGTTATTGGAATTGCATCTATCAGGAAATAAACATTAAGGAGACCGAAGTTATTACTTCAGAACAAAGCGTTTCTCGAGTTATAAAACCTGAATGTAGGTCGAATCCTTATGTGCGGATAAAAGCGATTTTATTACTCCCTCTGTTCTACTTTACGATTTCCGTTACCATAAAAAATATTACAAAAAGTAGGTAAAAATTTAGTTGATCTTGAGTACTTACTTATAATTAACACTAATTGCATGCCGGCAAATTATTCTCAAATAAAAAACCTTAAAAACATCCATTGTCCTCTAATGCAAAAAAGATCCGGATGGCGTCATGTTTGTTGCTGAATTTTGGATAAGATCAATTCTCAACTTAAAACGAAACCTGGCGTGGTGTATCAAAAGAGATCTCTTTTTCATTTTGCGACAAGAATTCTCAAAATTCTAATACATTTGCCCGCAGTACATAAATGATTCTGTCAGGCTTAGGTCATATTTTATTACGTCGCGTCGTGCCGGTCTGGGTAGATTTAGACATTTTAAGTGTCATAAATTCTCTTTGTATTTTATTTAGCATATAGAGGTACTCAATTAGATCGCCGATATACCCTGAATAATACCAGTTACTACACAGTCCTAGCGTCTAAAGAGTTGTTTTAGAACAATTCCTATTAAGGAAGCCTGTGAAGTGCGAGTCCCCAGCGATTACAAACAAAATTATAAACGGAGCTTACTTCCCGTTCCTGTTGAGAACAAAACCCAGCAAGTTTCTAATCGCAAGCTCGTATTTAAGTTCTGTAGAATATTACGTAACATCCTATTCCAGACAAGTTCGAAGTGAATTGTGGAGACGTAGGAAGACGTAAACGGAACTGGGCGGTCCGCCATTGTCTTTATTTTTCCATTTTTCTTTTGTATTTCTGACGTTTATGATGCTGAGATGGGGCAGCGAGGCGGTGGTTAAAATTAGTCTATTGTTGTACCGGATTTCTGCTTTTAAATAATTTTACCAGAAGATTACGTAAAGGGACTATTGTCAATGTAAAAAAGAAAAGCTCAGGCTATTTTATTCAAGGATTCTCTGAGTTAGTGCTATCCAAAAGGCTAACAACCGAATTTGCTGCAGTTGCACTTTAAATAATTAGGTTTCTTCTCGATTTTTGTATTTTGTTAAATATCTAGGTGCTCACGGCTCCGCCGCGCCGGGTGTAAATCCTTTCTACCAAACAGAAGTTTACAACTGCGTTTTTCCAAGAATAAGTCTGTATTATACGTGCCGTCCTTCTTTCAAACCCTGTTCGTAAGCATAACTTTTGTATTTTTTAACCTTCACGTTCCCCTTGTCAGAAGAAGTAAGCAAATATCGCATCTTCCTCTCCCATGCTTATGTAAGCATTGGCAGGTATAATGTTTACAATATCAATTTCAATTTCTTAAATTAAATAAATATTGCTGACGTAATGACTGATCAGACCCCAGTCTTCCCCATGTCATCACAAATAAGTAAACCATAGAGCCCCTAAGTTCTTACGGAATACTTGCACGGCCCCTGTAGTCATTTACTTCTTTTTTACTAACATTATTACAAACTCGAACATTTATAGTATACGCAGAATGTCTTTTTGGTAAGGTACAGTTTTTAATACACCTGTAGTACTTTTATTTTTTAGGTATCAATGAATTGTCGTTCGGTTTAATGTTTATTTCTTTTAACTATAAAAAAGGCCTACGTCTGCAATCTTTATTCATAGAAAGTATATTCACAGCATTATTATAATTTCACGTCTAGAATGCGTACCTAATTACGATGAAAGTACAGTGCTTCGTAATCCTTTAAGGCATGTTAACAACATTTCGTCTCTACACAGAGCGCCTAAAAGCTACACAAACCGGTTCCCTCACTCAGTTGCCAAGCATAAAGGCTTACTAATTCTTCATGTCGCCAACGTTTATGCTCGTTATGTTTGTATAATGTGACATAAGGGAACTCACGGAATGAGGAGCGCGTGCCCGCTGTTTGTTTCTAAAGATTGAATAAAGTTACACGTCTTGCTGAGATTGTTGATTAGATCTTTATTCCTTGATCGACTATTAGATAATCATTGTTATCAACATAAACAAGTTACTTATTTGATGGAAATAAATCCCCTCTTATTTTCGTTTTCCTAAAATATTTTAATGTTCAGCTATTACGTGCAGTTTACGAGCATTTAAGTTTGTTTGCTTTTAAATTCTCGGAAACACTTAAGACTCGGTGTTTGACTATACATCTCACTTTAGATTCAACGAGCGTCGCGAACCTTCGTCCATTTTCATTTACACAGTACCGTTTTCTGCGACAACTACTCGGATCTCTCAATTTGACATGAACTGTTCGGATAATTTTATTTTCTAAACCGTGCAATTCAGTGTTCCGTTTGTTACAATTTGCATCGCGGATGACGATCACGATGCGAATATTAATGGGATTTTTTAAATAAAATAAAAAAAATAAAAATGTTTTATTCATCACGTAGGCGAACATAGTTGCACTTATGATAAGTCAAGGTACATGAAAATATTCAATTATTACTTAATTAGACTAGCTTATATAAACAAAGACAATAAAATAAATGAAAAATATACTTAGTAAACAAAGAAGCCAGCTCGGGCTGGCAGGGAAGAAGAAATAAAATTATGTATGTATGTATTTTTAAATAAGCCATAAGGGAGAAACGCGTCGCGATCCTCACCGGTGAGGACAATAAAAGCCCTAACCTAGCTAACCTACCAGCCTTTCACTAACTACCTAAGCGATGACTACCCGAAGAAGAAAGGCAGAAAGAAACTCCGGGCTTTATTTATTGTCATCAATTGTCCATTCTTTTATAATATTGTTATGAAATATATATATATTTTTTTAATAAGTCTTTTCTATACAAAGTCTGATTAATTATATAAGCTAATACACGCACATCACCGTAAAATTGCGGAGAAAATCCACATAAAAGTATTTAGCAATAACTAAAAACTAACGGAAAAAAACAATAATACTAAAAAATTATAAAAACTATGAAACAGTCAGTGTACAGCGTGCATACGCCTACATTTACAAACATAATATTTTCATTTCATATTTTGTCGCAGATCTTGGTCAATATAATTAAGATTATAAATTTTAAGGCTGGTGCAACAAAATGATCGGTCGGTCGTCTATTATACATTGATAATTCAATGAGTCAATATAAAATAAAATATGTCACATAAATTTAAAACTGTTACCCAGTATAATGTCAAAATTGTAGAAAGGTACACATGAGACGGTTATGTAGTTAATTTATAATATTGGCGTTAACATAGGGTTGGACAGGGTGTGCAGGACTGTTTTTCCAAACCGTCTGATCATCGAGGTAATCCTTTACATTATAATACCCCTTTGACATTAATTCGCGCTTAACATGACACTTAAATTTGTAGCCGGGCAGATTGGTTATTTCAGGAGGGATTTTATTATAGAATTTAATACAATTCGCTAGATAAGATTTATTTGTTTTACAGAGCCGGAAATTTGGAACAACTAGTTTATTCTTATTTCTAGTGTTCAAACAGTGCAAGTCACTGTTTTTCATAAAAGTACCTAGGTTCTTACGGACATACATAATATTTTGAAAAATGTATTCAGCTGGCAAAGTTAGTATATTCACCTCCTTAAACAGTTCTCTAAGGGAATCGCGAGACTGAAGGTTATAAATTGCACGAATCGCTCTTTTCTGTAAAATAAAAATGGTCTGCAGATCTACTGCAGTACCCCACAGAAGAATGCAATAAGACATAATGCTGTGGAAGTAAGCGAAATATACTAACCTTGCCGTAGCCACATCAGTTAAATATCTGATCTTCCTAATAGCAAAGACTGCAGAACTCAATTTACTCGAAATTCTTTGAATGTGGGGTCCCCATTGTAATTTCCTATCGATAGAAACCCCAAGGAAGACTGTAGAGGGTACTAATTCTAGTTTATTCCCGTCTAAATCAATATCAGTTCCATTAATCTTGTTCTGTAACGAGAATCGAACACATTTAGTTTTTGCTGCATTTAATAGAAGATTATTGGCAGAAAACCAGTCAGAAATCAATTTAAATACTTTATTTGGCTCTACACAATTTCCTTCCCTTCTATTTAGTTTAAATATTAGTGAAGTGTCGTCAGCGAATAATACAACTTCAGCCATTTTGTTAATAATGTACGGTAGATCATTAATATAAACTAAAAACAGAAATGGTCCCAAAATTGAACCAAAATTTACACCGTAAATGTACGCGATAGCATTGTTAAGATTATCATAGCCATGTTTACAAGCAACGTCGCGTCGCGTAATGAACGTAAACAGTCTGTCATCACGAACCTACGTGCTTCAAATTAATTAGCTGATTGCTGACTGCTTACTATGCATGTCGTGTCAACTTGTACTTTAATACTATTAGACACCTGTTCAGGTCGACTTGCGGATACAGTGTGTCTAACTACTCCGACTGACTTACTGTCGCAAATTGAGATAGCTAGAGATCCTTGACTATGATTAAAAGCCTTAAAAGACGAACAAGAGTCACTTAGATAACTCTTACTAATATGATACAATAAATACATCGGATCATATTTAGAATGAATCATCGCTACATTACCTAGTTTGATAGTTATTCAACACAGCAGGGGTATTCCCGCCATGTTTTAAATGTCCTTGCGGTGTGCTAATATACAAGACATCTAAGCTCTCTTGAATACTAAATGTGGTCGTTATCTTCACTCAAACAGTTAACCGTATTTGAAACTAACGCTCTGTTTGTAGACAAGCTTAGCTATGGATTAGTAAAGGGTAATGGATTTAGGAATGCGAAATGTTGCGTTTTGCGGTCAAATCTACCACGTGATATGATTATCATTCCCTAAGCTATTCTGGGGTTTGGAATGTTAGGAATGCACGTTATTGAATATGCGTAATAAATTGGATCATGTTTTTATTGTTCTATTTAATCCGTGAACTACGTTCCTAAAGATCGTTCCTAAGTTCGTTGTTTTTGCTTATCTTAGTTAGTAAAATTGTTTTTGGTTTTATTACACTTAATGATGTAAAAGAGAGCGTGAGAGCACATGTCTAATTCAGTTACAGTCTGGTGACTTCCCAACGGACCGATAAGGGCGCCATCTATCACTGTGATTTTCGGTAAATTACGGCGAAGATTTCTTGCGGTATACGTTAGAGAAAGTTTATTGCTAATTTGGTTGGTATATAATTAAAACAAAATTACAATAACTTCAATAAATTATTCTTCTACATACAGCCATGTATGTAATGTTCTTTTTTTAAAAGCCATTAAATCGAATCGAGACAAACTTGCATCAAAGCCGAGTAAGAGGCGTGTCACGTAACATACACATTAACTAAAGGAAATGCCTCGTTAGCGTATCATTATGTAATTACGCTAATCAAATGTACACATAGCTAATCGTAATCGCTAATCAAAGAGTGATGTGTGTCATTGCCAAGTTCGATCGCATCGGTGTGGCTCCAAGAGGTGGTTGACCGACTTGAGTTATCTAACAAGAACTGAACGAAAACGGTCAATTTCTTGCTGTAATGTGCTTTTAAGGTTATTTTAAAATAAAGTTACCAAGTAAAAGTCGGGGTTTAGAGAATACGCTATCTGTACCTATTGTTTATGGGTTTGTGATGGTTTTTAAAGTAATACGATTTTAGGAAAATAAATTAGCGCTTAGGGTAGCATTAACCCAACTTGTGGCTGTATTAAATAATTACCAGCTGCACTAAATGTGTATAATCGAAAATTTCCATCATTTTATGATCCTACCTCTGTTACTGAGAGAAGATCAAATATCATTACTAATTACAGTAACGAAATACTATAGGTCTAAAATATGAATTGGACATGCCGATCATAATTTTGTAGTCATTAAATCTAGCAAAGATACGCAGAATCTAGCCGGATATATTGAGCGAAGTTTATTACGTAACTACAGACGCAACCCGCACAGATGCTCATTACCATCTACTGCACATACGCGAAGCCTTGCAGATAATGAGGCCCCGAGAAGCTTTAGATATGGAAATAAAAGTAGACAAAAAGCGCAAGAGAAAGAAAATATGAGTATTGAGGATTTGTTGTGGCTTAAATGCGGTTTATTAGAACTTTGTACTTTTGTTTAAATTTTACCAACTCTAACATTTCTTGTTTATTCGAGAATCGTCTATTAAGCATTTTAAATGGATTTATGTCTATCCTACACTCGATCTTACTCAATCATCTGTGGTTAATCAAAATCTTATTAAGATGCAGAGTAGATTGCTTCTCGTAAATATAGCAAAACATCATTCCAATTTACACTAATGTAGCTGTTTTGTCAAGTGTCAAGATTCTTAATAAAACCCATTAAATGTTATAATTTTAAAAGCAATTATGATTTTTTTGTTATGAATATGTATTAGCGATGTCAGTGAGCTGGGCAGGGCAGCCGTAGAACGCGTCGTGCATGTCACATAACTGGGTCACCAATCGCTTTGTTTAGACGCTTCCATTAGGTAACGCGTCATTAAATTAAATGGGCGCCCAACGCGGTGTTCACGCACTGCACGTGCATAATCATAATATGGAATTATAGATACCTCGATCCATCTAATGCAATATATAAATTAATGGTGATAGGAAAAGCTTCTGAAGATACAACATATTACATTTTTAATGTAAATTAATATGGATTGTATAAAAATCGAGTCAAGCTTGAATGCTATGTAATAGTTATATCAGTGGTAGTATGCGTAGAAGTATCGTCAAAAGTATTCGCGTAATGTGTAATAAATACGTTTGAATATACAAATAATTAAATTATAGCATTCTGTCTGCCCTCATAAATTCTTTATGAAGCATACATTATACTTATTACCGCTACATAAAGGATTATCATAATTGAGTTCAAATTTTTGTCTAAGCAATACCTAATTGTCTATAACAGTTGTATAATGCCATCCGTAGCCATCGACAAACTTAAAACAAATTAAATGGATTAGAAACGAACCATCCATGGAGCATCTTCCACTCGAGTTATTTCGATGTCGTCTATATTTAGAATATGTTGGTCAACAAGCCACTTAATGCTCGTAAAGGATTACTTGAATGGATTAATGCGTCTTTAATTTTCAAGAGTCGGGTATCTTAACTATTTTGAGATTGTAAAATTAATATTTATAAACAAATCTCTATGCTACGACATTGAAATCATTTAACGCCTTCATTACACACATCATCACGCTTTTATCCCTGAAGGGGTATGCAGAGGCGCAACCAGGGCGCCCACTTTTCGCCAAGAGTATTCCATTCCATAATGTGATAGGGGGTGAATTTATCACCACATCGGGGACAAATTCCAGATTCTGGACTGAGCAGAAAAACCTAAACATCACCTTGCCCGACCCGGGATTCGAACCCAGGACCTCGAACCGCTGCCGTACCGCGCAAGCAGTACAACTGTTCACCCGTGGCAATCAACGTCTTAATTATGATGTCTGTAATCTTTGGTTTTTATTTTTCGAGTGATTAGTCATCGTATTCAACAAAGATCATGGTAGTGGATCGTGCTTCTAAACTGGAATTAAATGGGATACTCAAATTAGAAACCGTTGACCACCTCATTTACCTGGGCTCTAGCATTAGTAACAATGGATCTAGCGAAGGTGAAGTCTGCAGGAGAATTGGAATGGCTAAAGCTGCAATGTCTCAGCTCGACATAATATGGAGGGACCGGAGCATCAGCAACAAGACAAAAGTGGCAGTGGTGAGTGCTCTAGTCTTCTCTATCTTCCTATACGGGGCAGAGACATGGACACTAAAAGCTAGAGACCGCCAGCGTGTAGATGCCTTTGAAATGTGGTGCTGGAGGAAGATGCTCCAAATTCCGTGGACGGCATTCAGGACCAACCTCTCTATCTTAGAAGAACTCAAGCTTGATAAGAAACCGAGGAAAATCCTTGAGTTTTTTGGCCATATCGCCCGCAAACCAGGTGATAACCTCCAAAAATTGATAATCAGTGGACAAATGGAGGGCAAGAGATTGAGAGGCAGGAATCCAATGCGCTGAACCGATCAGGTCCGCACCACACTCAACATGAATGTGGCTAAAGCGGTTCGTGTCGCCAAAAACGGAACCAGATGGCAAAACATCGTGCGCGAAGGACTGTTTCCCTGATGACTCACGACCCCCAGCATTGGGGAATCGATGCAAGGAGGAGTCATCGTATTATGATGAAACTAATTAATACATGGATTTTTTGCCTATACCAAAAATATAGGATGTTCATTACAGAAATAACAGTTAAATGAGGGTGTATAAATATAGTGAAACAAATTTATTATCGTAGCTTCTGAATTTCAGTACCAATGTAACTGGCTGCTTTTTGACCTCGTAACGTCTAGAGAATTTGTAGTTTTATCTACATTGGAATAAATATTCACGAGTAGTGTAGTTTGTTTCTCGATGTTGGTAGAATTTATGTTATGTCATTTTCAGGAGTGTATCCTATTTCGAAGCCAAAATGAATAATATCACAAATAGAATAGTAAAGTGAAACATGAAATTGCAGTCACATTTCTATTTTATTGCCTATTTCTTTATAGACCTGTTTTTGTAAGGATCCAGGGTACAACTTATAAATACAGAAGCTTCTTTGCTTTATAATTACTACATATATGAATAGAAAACTTAGACGGTCATTAGAATACCTATACTTGATAATTTGTTAAGAATCTGTTATAAAACTGTCCTATACCATACTAATAAAACGTAAGATTGATTCTATCGACTGGGGAACAATCTCATAAAGTATAATCACTTCAAACAAACTTTCCATTAATTATAAATCCACCTCCCTGCAATCAAAATGATATGAAAGCTCAGCAAAATTTGAAGAGCGCGCTAATTCTACAGATTATCTATCCTCACACTGACATTATAATTGCAGTGTCCAATCTGGTTGTAAATTAGCGATGAAAGTCGACGAATACGAGCACGCTCGGCGCGAAAGCAATAAATCCAAGAGCATGACCTGACCTAATTACGCAGCTTTCCTACAACAGCCGAGTTTAAGGCGTAGAATGCGGACGGATTTTTCAATCGAATTGTCTGAGAAGTATGTTGGGAAATGGGGATGGATTAACAATTATTTTGTAAATCATTAATACAAGCGAAAAGAAGGGTTGCCTTAGGGTAATATATTATCATTAATTTTCTAGAATTACACCTTACTAACAAAGCAAGGCCGCCATTAAGGGAATAGAAACAGGGAAAGGTTTAATAAGCCTCTGAATAAATATATTATATTTACTTTTTGTTCCTGTGGATTCAACTAATGAGTTCAAGAGATTCAGACGATACAGACTGTAATTAAGCTTGATCATCTTAATGATGCATGTTATGCGACATAATAGAGCCAAAGATATTATAGTGCGCTTTCCACTTACAACACGTTGCATCTCTCGGAGCTGGCACGTGACTTAGCTAGTCTATAATCATACATAAGCAAGATGAAATGACATCATGGACTCTAGTTTCCAGTAACCAAAGTGTGTTGTTTTAAACTTATCGCTGTTTTCGGGCAACCCTAAGCAAAATCATGCTCTGAGGGTATAAAATGAAAACTTCATAGCTCTGAACAATATTAGTTGGGTTGTTAGCGTGCATTAAATAGTTTAAATACAGTTGAATTTCATACACCGATTCTGGTTTTCTTCAGATCATTTAGTATCAAACGATAGGGATGCTCGAAGGAATTGAATTAAACATCAACTCTCCCCATCAACTTTGCTGCTAAACAACTCGCTGAAAGTTCAAATTATATAAACGCAAATACTCCCTCTGGTACCAACTAGCTAGAACTATTAACTGAATGGTGTCGACCCCAGCTAGATAATCACCGAGTGGCATAATTGTACAAGACGTTTACGTAGGTAATAAAGATTGATGTCTGCTTGTTCATCGGAGTTTGCACGTCATGCTTCTATACGCTTTGTGTAAAGCCTTTGAATGGTTTATGTGTTTTTCAAGTTTCCTTACAGCTAACCCACGGCAATGTATTGCTGTCTTGAATTTTGAATTAAATATTAGAATGAAGTTAAAGATATTCTTAAATATTTTTTTAATAAGACATTACACGATGACATGAAATTTATCTAGAATTATAAATGTAAAGATATACGCGTGTTACAAACTTCAAACACGACGTAATTTTGTTGCAAAACTTTTAGTAACATCTTAAGACAAAGTTACTCAGAATAAACTCCAAAAACATGCCAGACTTACGTAAAACCACACTAGACTGATCTTGAGATACAATGCGGGGTCAAGTGGGAGCATTTATCCACGTTTAAGATCTGCCGACAATTAAGCTTGACCCCCGTTAGCAGAATATACGAAGGATATTCTTTATCTCACAGGTACGAGTACTTTTGAGTTTATATAATGCGGTTATAATGTAACATATTGATTGAGTGCTAAATTATTTACAAAGGGTGAATGAGTTAATTTTTTTTTTGCTGGTAGAACACGCTGCTCCCCTAAAAGTACAAAAACCTTCCATAATTGGAACAGAATGTAACTTTACCAAGAAATTTTCAGTTCGTTCGCAATAACCATTTCACTCCAAGTAAGTATTATTGCTTGTGTTCCCCGTTTACTACAAATAAGATTTTTCGTACTTTAGACTTCCACACAGTTTGTGGGACGAAAATTAACTTCACTTAATAGTTAACTATAAATAATGGAAGAATTGTGTACCATGAACTTATTGCAAGAAGCTCGTCGGCGTGTCAGCGGTGCCACCAATAAAACTTTCACATTTCAGCCGATCGAAGGGACGGCCCCGTTCCGCGCACTGTTGAATCCAAGTTGTTTGTAAACTTGTGTATTGCGACAGTTCAAATGTTTGTTGACCACATTCTGCGTTTAAAAGCGTGGCACCCAGCTTGTTGCAGCTGACTATTCATTATGAAGAATAAAAGTAGAATATCCTAAGTCCTAATTGCTAAGACGTTAACGAATTTAATCGGCATAGTCTCTCCCAAATCCGTCAATTTATTTCATGTTAATAATTCTATTTTGCCCCGTGATTAGTATGTAATATTTATAAAATTATTAGAAAATAGAATTGGGTTAGTTTAGTTATACTTAGTATTTTTGTCAACACCAGTCTCTTGTCGTGTGTATCGTTTCATCAAATAATTTGATTTATAAATAAACTACACATATATGCAATAGTATTTTGAATATGTACTAAGGCTCATTGTAAATTCATGAACAATTTCAAGCGCCTGACAGAATTCTACTAGCAAAATTGTGAGCGCGTTAGAACCTGCGAGCACAGGCGTTAGATACTTTAGCAATTCATTTTTATTATTTATAGAAAACAAAGTTAACTATATTATATTGATATTGCTTTTTTATAAATATTTCACCGGGTGTTTGGAGACCAGAGAATAGGAATAAAATTTTAGTAATGTTTTTAATAGGTTCGTGAGGTCGCCTTTATTACTTATATCTAAATTGTATAATATAAGGCTCTATGCTAAGATTTCATGTTTTATAGGAGCCGCAAACTTTCAACGCAATAAATGTGCATCACACAAACTTCGACACATTTAGGTCTATGGAACCTTGCGATAGTTTGCATCTTTATCACTATACGTTGTCACATTTAGAATGAGCCCTGTAGCAGCTGTCAAAGTAGTATCTTAGGAGCATGTTAAAATAAATATTTCTATACGATTTATTTTATTTGTTAAATTCATGGCTCACATCGAAACGAATATACTATAATATTTAGTCTTTTACATTGTATCGCCCAAAAATATGAAACTTACAGGCATTATTTCAATGACAGCTATCACGGGGCTCACCTTAAATTTTACAAATTATTAATAAGTATGACATGCGAAGAAATATGCGTGACTCAAAGTTTTCTTATGTACACAATCGAACTTTAAGCTATATTCCCAACTAAACAACCTAAGAGTATATAGAGCTTTTACCTAAGTAGGCACTAACTAGAAATACTAGGAACAAATGGAATTTTTACCCAAGAATACCTAATGACACGTAATCATTGTCAATAAGCATAGCTGAAAGCTTGTTACTAAAACAAAAAACGAGGATAAACATAATATAGAAAATGTAATTAGTACGCCCACACAAAGACTACGAAAATTTCTGGTTGTGAAAATATTGTTTTAAACTCGCGGATAACACAAGTCGACAAAAAAAATATTTTTTTTTGTGTTTCTGTTCTAATGCTTGAATTCTGATTCCAAACATCGAAAAACACTCGGATATCCAATTTTAACTATTAAAGTTTGCTTTTGTCTGATTTATGTTGATAAGTACGTTTTGAAGATTTTAATTGATTCTCATGAGCAATAGGCGGTAGCATTTTGATCATTTTAATTGCAAATTGTGAATTATGTCTGAACGGTAGTAGTGAGTGTTTACTAGTCTATTACTATTTAAAAAAAAGTATATTTGAGTTGTAACAACCGACTTTTATGTCGTTCTTGGTTAGAAAATGGCACGAAGAAAGTGTAAACAGGATGTTGATTAATTCTGTTTTATTTGCGGTGAATTTATTAAAGTAAGAAGCAAAAAATTTGCTTTGGCAACGATTTTGAAGCATTGCGAAGCCTATGACGCTTATTATAACCTCAAAATACGGAATCAAGAAATGGGAAATAAGAAATGGGTGCCTCACGGTGCTTGTGTTAATTTCAAATTGGAAAATATAATGTGAAAGTGAAACCAATAGTAGAGCCTAAATAAGTATAGATGCTACCGTTACATATAAAGTTAGGGCTAATGAAGCAATTTGTGTAAGCTCTAGATCATAATTCTGAAGCTATTAAATATTTAAAGAGATTTTTTCCCAAATTATCTGAAGCTAAAGTTAAAACTGATATTTTCGTTGGACCACAAATAAAACAAATAATGAGCAGCGATGATTTCATAAAATTCCTTATTGCTAATGAAAATGCTCATGAAAAATAATCCTGGAAGCGTCTGAAAGCAGTAGTCAATTGTTTTTTTGGAAATCACAGAGTCGACAATTATGAAGAGTTCATTGAAACTATGCTTGAAAGTTTTAAATTGATGGGCTGCAGAATGTCCCATAAACTCCCATATGCACCATGCTCACCTGGACAAATTAAAGATAATATGGGTGCCTATTCAGAGGAGCAGGGAGAACGTTTTTACCAAGATGTGATGGAATTTGAACGACATTACCAAGGTCAGTACAACGAGAGTATGTTGGGAGATTACATTTGGGGATTAATACGCACATAAACATAAAAGATCCATTAAAAAAAAACATTTTTGAACATGATTTTTTGTTATTTTCTATTTGTTTGCTATTATTAGTCATAATTCTTGTATAAAAAAGACTTTGATGTTCAATAAAAACTTTTTTTATCGTAATTTTAAATAAAATTACAGAGAATGTATAAAAAATTGTATGTGTTTTTTGAAACTCATTAAATTGCTCTAGTTTCTACAAAAGCAAACTTTGATCGGAACAGTTATTTTTTTATTTATTTGTAACATAAGAGAAACCAAAATTTCACATTCAGGAGCCAGACTCAAAAATCGTGTTGACCGGTGTAATAAGTTCGTAAAAAGCCAATCTCATTCCGAGAAGATGAAATAAATTTTACATAAATCATATCTGAAATATACCTGGGGATGACTACCCAAGGTTGTGGCTCGAAGTATATCGCCATTAAATCAATAAAGTGCACTACTATGGCAAATCAGTGCTTTGCTTAAAATTCAAAATGGCATGAATTATGACACAAGTTTCATCCATAAACCAAAGTCGGAACCGTTGTTTAATAAATTATACAAGTGGTAAGTAAGTAGGTAATTGTGCGCAAATAACACTCATCGTCCGATACCGGACACTCGCAGGTGCCAATCGATACCCATGGGACGTAACTCGATGCGGCACGCTCAAGGCGACCTCGCGTAGCGGTCCGTGTCCACGCGACTCGCGGCCGTGTCCACTGTGCCCTTCGTGTATCAGAAAACATATGTCTTAACAGGCAAAGGAAATACGAATCTTACACCTCGTCTTAAAATTATATTATTTTAATAAGGCAACGTATTGCATTTGCAATATATAGGTGCTTTCTTCATGCTTCTCAAAATTGCTCTTTACTTTAGGGATTTATTAATTCACCAAACAAGCCACGATAAGTTAAACACGAAATTAGTTTGGTGAATTTCAGTCATCAAACATTTATGGTCATTAACGAGTGGGGGTTTAAAATAAAACATGAATAATCACTATATATTTTTGTTAAATTAATGTTATACTTAAAATATTTTCTTAGTTAATATTGCTCAATTCCTGCTCATTTTCATTACGGAAGATTGAAGATTAAGATTTCAATTTGAAATTTATACGCGTTCATGCAGAAAGTGTGCATCGAACGTTATCACCATTATAACACATACTTATGCTTTGAGAAATACATCTGTTTTGAAATTGTAACTAGAGTACCAGCAATCTTGCTCACTTGTGAGTAGAAATTTTGTAGCAATCAGATAAAGAAACAAGATTAAGAATATAACATATAGTTATAGTAACATATATTTTATAACATAAAAAATGGGTATAATTCCGGTTAGTTTTTAAATTATGCAACGAAGGAATAAATTAAAAATATGTAATATAAAAACTCGGTTAACTAATGGCACAGTTAATAAATCGAGCAGGCTCATGGTGATAGAGTAAAATTTTCAATCACTACCCACATACTACTAATTACAAACATTACATCACATAATAATGATTTTAAATTAATGAAATTAAACGAAGATATTAATTTCATTACGTGGACATCAAATAAACGCATTGAACACTAATTGTAAGTCGTAAAATTCAGATGAAGAGTAGATTAACTCCGTGAATTGGCAAATTAAATAGGTTATATTACGTAGACAGTAAATACACTATAAATGATTACAACTAGCTTGTTGGCGCTACGCTATTTCCCGTATTATCCCGACTTCAATAAACTTCACTTCATTTTGCGTCTCAAATACAACAAGGAAGGACTCGTGAATGATTCATACTTCTCCAGTAAGTTGACACACATTATTAGGTCAGCAACAATAGCTGTTCAAATCTAGTTTCCTTGAACTACGCTCGTGCGATTCACTCAAATCACAGATCGTGCGGGGGCGGTTGCGATTCATGTAATTGCCTCACCAGTGTTACCCAGCGATGTATTTCTGGCTTCTTATTCATAATAGCGTATTCTTACAATGAGTCCCACGTTAATAAAGTTCTTGTTACGTCGGCTATTTTCTAGGATGAGTGAAAAATAACTCAATTGTAGTGCCTTAATCTTGCATTAACATTAATTGAGAATACCTTGTACGAAGTAAATTAATCGTTGTTTAATGTTTTCCATTTAATATTTGATGGTCAAGTTAAACAAGGCCTATGTCGTTCCGCCGATATTTGAATTGCTTACCACGTTTCCTTCCTATTTACTTTTTTTGTCTAGGTTATAATTCTTCAGTTATAAAGCCTCCCGTTAACTAATCTATTCCAATTATTCTAATTGACTTTGGTAGTACACGTATTACGAAATTAATTACCCTAGCTAATGCTAAATGTTAGTATTTACTAATTACATTACAATGTTCTCGTTGGCATATTAATCTCGAAGTGAAAATTCGATACCGCGTAAGATAATGGCGTAAAAGTTTGCCACAGCGTATGTACCAGTTTAGAAGTCAACCGAAACGGAAAATGTTGCAAATGGTATTCAGTTTATGCAGTCTGGGTATGAGTTTGAAATATTTGTACTCAGTACGAACGTGAATAAAATATGAGGCTTACAATAAGTTTCTATGCATTTGTAACAGGTGTAGGGTTTAAATTATATGGTAGTATGCCAGAAGTGCATAATGATTTCAATCAGCTCGCGAATTTGGATCAGGTGAAATATTGGTACCATGGTAGAATGAATTTTGTATGTTCTGCTATTTCTAAGGACTACGTCGTATTGTACAACAACAAATGGTAAAAAAGTATTAATTCTAAATAATGTACCGTCACGCAAACTCAGGAACAAGATAAATAATTCAAGCATTCAATTAATGAACGTTTCAAAGAACTTGAACTTCTATAGATTGCATAATGTACGGGTGAACGACAGGTATCGACAAATTGGAGGCATATTATATAAGCAAGGCCGTTTATTTATACTTTGAATTTACGCACGTTCGATTGAACTTCAGCTTAAAGTTTACATCTAAAACTTTTATAGTTATCTTAATGGATTCTTCTGACGATATTAATTTTATCTCGTGCTTTACCAAAGGCTTATTGATTTCAATTCAGTAAGTAACCTATGTTTTAAATACAGCGTCTAATCATTGGTAATTTCTTTTACAATAATTCCACGACAATCACTATTCATATCGCCAAACTTAAGAGTAAAATTTGTAGCGTAACAAGGTTTACATAAGATTCGCGCTTTAAGTAAAAACTTGAGCCGCCGCCGCGCAGCCCTACAGAAAAACTGTAACGATGACTCGGTGATTTAGAACGACGCTTCGCAGGCTGCTATTGTCTGCACGCCCTACAAAAATAACAAGGGCCGTGATTTCATTTAGATTCAATTGAAACCTTTTTTCTTGTGTCTTTTAATTTATCTAACGGTATAGACCTTTCACTGAGTTTGCATTTGTTTTAATTTGATTATAAAAATATGATGCAGTTTCATTGATTACTTCTACTGTAAATTTCAATTTTATATCAAACAATATTGTTCCATTTTATTGCAGCTGGAGTGGTTATATAAAAACCTAATTATATTATTAATATCATATTAATAGATTCAATCCATGAGAGATTATCCAATTTTCCGATGTAAAGGACAAAACAAGGATGTGTACCATCCCGTAAAAATTTGGGTTAACCGTTAAGGCACCACCGAGCATATACCAAAATACAATTTCGTGTTTTGATTAAACTAAGAATAATTGCTTGTGTAATAATTTCTATGGCTGAAAATCTCGCAGTTTTGACATCATATACTGTAAATATCATTCAAACTCATATTTTTCTACTATATTTATATAATGGTTTTTATCACTCCTCACAGTAGTAAATAGAATACTCCATGATAACTCTAAACTTATTTTCTTAATTTATTCCTCTAGTCAACAAGTACAAAATAAAATTGTGTCAAATATAAATTAAATTTGTAATAACCGTTGCATGGAACTCATTACAGCGTTTTATGAGCAGTACTCCGGACTTTCCGCTGCAATATGAAACAACGGTCAAGTGCGAGTAGAAATTCCACTGAGGTTCTTGTTTCTAGAAATATTAAATGATGCAGGCCACAATAGCAGATAAATGAGAGGTCTTTGGGGGAGCTTTTGTTCAACATTTCATATCCTGAGATTATTGATGATGATTATGATTTCAAACGCTAGTATAAATCTCTAATCGAGTAACGAAAGCATTTATAAAGTTATTTTATTGAAAGGATAAACTATGTTTCCTGAGATATTAACATACTATGCAGTATCAAACCATCAGGTTCTAGCATTTATATGTAAAATAAATAATGAAGAATAATAATCGCTGAGCGTATAAATTAATCTTCTGGTCGAAGAACTAGTTTTTTTTTTAATATAGAACTGAATCATGAGGCGAGCAAATCGCTCGCTTGGTGGTTACTGGTTAGCGAAACGACTGCCCATAAATAGAACGAACACCGCCCACGACTATGAATTTTAAATCTCTACATGGTGTTGCACGGAGCATTAGAAGTTATAATGCTAGGTAATTACATTGGCTACGATGTTCTTCAAACAGATACATGATTTTGCTCATATGTCACTAACAAAAATACATCGCGGTGTTACTTTTTTCTGCTGGATAATCTACTTTAAGGACACTATTCGCTCCAGGAAAATAGATATTTGGGATTCCTGACATTTAAATATGTACAGTGCTTCTTTTCCAAGTGGACTGTTACCAGATAGAAGTAGAGCCAAACAAGAAACACCTTTAACATAAAATTTGTTTGCCTGCAGTAATGTGGTACCCTAAAAGGGTTCTGCAAGTTGGCCCCTGTACCTGCATTATGCGTTCCTCTACATTAATGAGCCGTGCCCGCTGCACGCCAGTTTTATGATGGCACAGGAAATCATAGAGTCGACGAATTACGCGCATACGTGACCGGGTACAGTTCGTGTCCCTAATCATTCGTCTTCATCTCACAACATCCCGGAATCGTCGGTGTGAAATTATCGACCCGCTATCCGTTCGCGTACCAGTTTCTTTGTTTGACTTTCGTATTTGCTATTACATCCGATTAAAGTCGAAAGTTGGTACCGATTTGCTTTATTACATTGACATTTACTTTTACCTAGCTTAGATGATTTTGTTTCCTGGCATAGACTTTAAACCAGCCTAGAAACACATTGATTTTTCAGTTTCATCCGATTAAAGTGGCGCGACATCTTATCTTTTCAGAATCTGTATCAGAAGTCGACCGATGTCCTACTTTACTGAAATATGATAAATTAATTTTATATACAAATATATGATCTAGTAATAACGTAACGTTTTGTAACATATCATATTAGTAACTTATATTACATCATATGTACTACATACATATTATGTAGTATAAAATAGCTGACATGAATTAAAACGCTATCAATCAAAACTGTGAAAGATATTACAGTCCTGTGTACAGTATTGTTGCCATCGTCGAAGTGTGTCACTCCCATTACTGCTTTCTAACGGTACTTTCTATTCTTTGTGTAATGAGACTTATTATTTTATGGTATTACTGCGGGTTGCGACTCATGGAAGCCATCGAATTTTGGATGTTCAAATTACATTCGTCGTGCTTTGATAGAATTATTTTGGATGTAATAATCAATTTTATGGTTGTACACCGTGTCTATGGTATACAAAGCGTATCTGCGCTTGCTTTATATTTTTACATTTACTTTTAATCTTGCATTGCACGCTGAAATTGTTATAAAGTACTTATAAGAAATCAGAAGGAAGCTTCCATCCTATCACGCTATTCATCCATTTTATAGTCTTCATGTATTATTTCACACTTTTTCCAGTAGTTAAATAACTATTGAGAAATGAAGATGTCAATGGCCTTCCCCAGTCATTCATAAAAGCCAGACATCGTTTGTAAGAACATCTATGTATTCAGATTACTATTCTACGTCTGAATTCATTGATAACTCGTGAATCTTTGAGTTGAATCGACGTAATTTACATTTGCAATAAAGGCTACAGCGCAAATTGCTTTCAGAGGATATAAACCTACATATTCAGCTTTTAAATATTATGGCTTCATAGCTTTGCGAAAACTTGAAGCCTTAAATGCAATACACCAGTAAATAGAGCTATAAGGTCGTTTACATTGATATTGAAAATTTTACTGCTAGTCTAAAAATTTATACGATTTAAGGTTCGTTTATTCTAGTATCAAAGTGTTCTAGATGAAGTTTTAAGTGTTGTGTAGATAATATTATTTACTTATTGTGAAATTCTACACTAGTATGAAATTAGCCGTTGCTGAAGATGCTCAAGCACATATTAGTTTCATTTCATTAGTCCACGCACCGCCTTAGTCGAAGCTTCATAAAGATTGCAATTAGAATATATGCGATGATCATTTATGATTCAACAATAATTAGTGGGACCATTGTTAGCCTAGTTCCGTAGATTAACTTAATCGCTAGACATTGCCGCCTCATCTCTGGCATTTGGACGTCAGACTGAAATTGTTCGAGTTACTTCTCTATTTGAAATTACTCCAGATCTGACTTACAATATCAACTACATAATGTATGTTAACTGTAGCTCCTAGTTTCACTGTAGAATGCAAAGAAAATGTAACACGATACATTTTAATGATTACTTGAATCTCAACAATTCTCGGTATTGCTCCGGTCTGGAATCTTATCCCGTTAGCATCCTGGTGGTCGTGAGTGACATGTTCTTGAAGGGAACAGTCTAGGTATTTGAGATTAAAACATGAACCACATCATGTTTACATGCACCACATCTTAAACAGGAGTTTAAAATGTATAATGTATGAAATAGATTCTAATCTTTAACATTCTCGAAATAAGTTCATTTTTTTTAAAATTTACCACAATTGCTAGGCGATTCTGTTCTTAAATAGACGCTGAAACGCAATACAACTGAACTAGGGGAGCCTCATATATCCTATAGAGTTAAATAAGGACGTGCATTGTACCAGTCATATTGTGGCGTATCTGCGGCACAATTATGTCTATAGGGGCAACCTTGAGCGCTTTTTGCAGTGGCAAATATCACGATGAATTGCGTTTTCACAATGTTATTATACTACGCAGGGTTCTCCAAACATTTCGATCAGATATTGATTGTTAAAAAGTAATAAAAGGTATCGAAAATGATGGCTGACAACGTTTGGTACACCGGAATCAAAGATTCACAAAAAAATATGTTAGTTAGATTTTAAAGCACTGAATATTCTGTCTTGTAAAGTATAGTTGCTTCACAAAAAGCTGTCGATAACAATACCAATGATCAGATATACAGACGTTATACAATTTACAAAATAAATTATGGAGTCGTACTGTGACCGCATATTGCAGACCTCTGTTCTATTAAATATGAATTTGCTAAATTAATTGCACGTGATAATATTTGGGTGACTAGCGAATGATATAGTAATTTACTTTGACACATGTTTGTGTGCGGCGTAAAGCCTTTAACATTGCTCCACCTTTCGTGGCCAATATTTTAAATCAAAATGTATCATTTAGTGGAAAATCTCATGGTTGTGTCGTATGATGCATATGTTGCATGGTTGAATATTTTAAATGATCGAAAGTAAATTAGACTGATGCCTAACGTGCGAAATTTTAAACCTGTAGCATTTGGTATACACGTGAGTGTTAATCAAATAATATAACCCAGCTCTCCTGTTTTCCAACCATAACACCTCACACCGTGTCAATTACATATTACCTTTATTATACAACCGTATCAACTTCCACACGTATAGTTGTAACACTACAATCAGCTTTTGCATCACAAGCGTCCAGTTCCTCTATCAGTGCGGTAGCATCAGGATTTACGTTCGCTGTCTGTCACCTGGCAGTGTTGCGTGAAGAGTGCGCAGGCGCAGTGCAGCAATGGCCGTGTGGTGCGGCGCGCGCATACTGCCGCTCGAACGACGGGTGTATTCCATCACATTGGTGGTTGGTGAATTTTGTGTCTTGTGCTGTGTTAACTTTAAGAGAGTGTTGTGTTATGTCGGTATCGATAGGTCGATACTAATGTGTGTAATTTGAGGTTTAGCGAGGAACTTTACACATGTTTAATTATATTAGGAGTATACTTTTCAGGATCTGTATTTATAAGTTCGATTTATAGTTAATTCCTTTTTTGGTTTATTTTTTATAAAGCAATTAGTTTCCTTATGTACACAACTAAACTCCAGCAGAAACAAGTTAATGAACTACACTTTTTGTCGCGGCCAAAAACTCGAAGGCTTTTAAATTAGGCAAAAACTTTATTATCTATTGTTTATACCAGTCACCACACTTATTTCTACGTAAATTTTAAAAGTTATTTCCCACGATACATATAATTAAAATGTATTACATGAACGAAATAAAAAGTATGGGAAAACATCTAAATGGTGGTGCAATTGTTGTTAACAAACAAAATATTGTGAGTTAAACTTTTTAATCTGTATATCAGTTTGAAAAGTAGAGCGTAACGAAAACAGTAAAGATTTTAAACGCTATAAACTGCAGACCGTTTATAGTACAGTTGTGTTAAATACATGAGCTAGGGCAGGAATTAATGCTTTTTCAACTAAAATTTTCATTGACACCGTTCAATCAAACGAAATTAAAATAAGGTGCTATTAAATCCTATATCAAGAAAATACAATAGCATTTAATAAATAACGAACCATAACTCATCATCTTCCTGGGTTCGTCAAAACTCTATTTTAATATAAACTTGCGCAAATTAATCTAAAGCTTAGAGCAAATTGAATTCTGATTACATCAGGATTTCGAAAGAAACCCATATATTCACAGCGCTATATTTCTAAAATAATGGATTATGTCGCTCGACAAAATCAAAGCATCATCTGAAATCAACTTTACCAATAGGCAAAGACGCGATCTGAACTACATAGACGTGCTCTTGAGTTAGCCGCATCCAAATGTAGATATCTCAAAATGGTTCAGGTTAAGATGGTATAGGCTATGGATACGTTGCATACTACTTGATGTGATGTATTTACTTCTAGGTGCTAGATATTTAGGCTAGGTACTGTCTTAGATTTCTTGAGTCTATAAGAATATTTTTAATCAACTTATAATTGTGGTACGCGTGTTCAACGTTCAGGTTTCAAGGTCATTATTGCGAACGTAATTACTGGGTATTATGTGATTTAACATATATTCACTCAAGGTGGCTATCGCAGTATAGTAAAGCTTTATAAGTCAAAATTATGGGTGGTTTTGCTACTAATTATTAGTACTGGCGCTTAACATTAGGAGAGCGATTTCTTCATCTCGCTATTCAATAAAAAAATCGTTTGAGGTTCAACGCACAAGTAACAAAACGAAGAAATGCGTGGAGGATTCAATTCAATACTATTTCAATCATTTAAATTAGAAATACTCGTTCTTTTTTTTAACATTGCGTACATGAACCCTCCACGTAAGTCCGTTGGTGGTGTGTCATCCGCAGGCTACGGTCACGAACATACTTATCTCTGTCGAATCGATTCACAAGTGCACGGAAGTTCGAATAATTTTATCTGCCATCTACGTTTCGCTTGCTTTGCGGTGCTCTTATCTGGACAAATATTTTATTGTTGGATATTTTCTTTGTTGTAATGTCTTTATTACAGTGTACATTTCAGAATTAAGATAGGGATCGTTTCAGATTATTTGCTTCAGAAGTATTGAAGTATCTATTCTAAATTTGAATGGGTTCGATTAACAGCCGTTTTCCATAAACGATCCCAAACCCAATCTTTAATCCGATTCCCAGAAAGCACCTATTATAATAATTTATTTGTAAACTGGTCAAAGACAATATTCTGTTTGGTCCATTCTTGACATAGATGGAAAAAAGCGACTGGAATTGTTTATTAAAAATCATTGTAGATCGAAAACAGTTAATCGATTCGCGTTTGCCGCTGCTTTGCATAAACGAATGTTTTCGTTGCGTTGTTACGCACAGCGTTTTCTAATTTCATTATAAAAACTATTACATTTTCTTTAACACAATCATTCAATACTCATATTAAAATCGATTTTCTGAACATCTAGAAAAAATGTGAATATAATTGCTCACTACAATATAAGCTACAAAGCTTCCATCATTAAGGCTTTTACGCTAATTGATTTAATGATTCCTTTTAATCACCATTTCTCGGTACAATTAGATTACGTTTAAAATGTGCTGGGAGTGTCCGTCTGTACACACCTACAATTTGTCAGATAATCGCGAACATTACGTGCACGGGAATGACTTAATTATTATTCATTATCGCTGTTACTTCCTGCCTAAAATCTAACATAGATATTTGAAATAATTCTTTGGCGTTATTATTATGGGCATATAAATCTGTAACATCCCCATTTTCTTTTTCCTTTTACGTAAAATATATTATTCAAAATATTGAATAATGCCTCAATTGATTTATGCTTCTTGAGCTGTATTTGAGATTAGGTAAGGTTATGCTTTCAAGGATATGAAACACTCTGATATATGAGGATATTCATATAATACCCATTAAATCAAATAACATTAGTATTTTCGCCATCAACAAATCAAATATCGACAGCTGTGTACGCAACTTCGTTCCCACAACCAGAAGGCAGCCCTTCGCAACTGGAGCGAAAAATAAGATTTTGTACTATCGGAATTGACGGACCGATCCGAGCCGTGAAATCTGAGGGCACGAACGACAACACTGTCGTCACAAATCATTCCTTACAGACTCGTGGATATGCACGGTTTTCGTAATTTGTCTATTGTCGGATCGATATTGTGCGTATTTGTGTTTTGAGAATCAAAAACGTCATTTTATATACAGAATATATTTGTAAACGTTAAGATTTTAAACTATCTACATTGAGGTAATATTTAGTTCCAAGTTTTTCACCACTAATCCTTAAAAAGTAGGAAAATAGGCTTTACTAGAATACAATTGATACGCTTTAAAATCACTCGTCTCACGTCTGAAAAAGCATTTAAAACATACATAACAGTGGAAAAGCGTTTGTCAAATGTTTTTGCCATTGCTCCAAATCAATTTGCTACTAGTTTCGGTTATTGTTTTAACATTTGCTCCTTAACACTTACTGCATAAATATTAAGGCGGATTTTCGATCATTGCATCACGTAAAAAGCCCCTTTTCAAATCCGCTGGTGCGCTGATAAACATATATGCTGCGATCTATAGAATAGAAGGAAAAATAGGTCCATTTCAAACTACAAGCATTAGATAGCTGTATCTTAAGGACTAAGAATGCAGAATATTGTTTAGTCTTATTGTAGACTTGGGATTTGTGATTGGATTAGCCTATGAAATATCGTATCGTAAATACCGTGAACTATAAATAATATTGTCGACTTATGAATATTGTTATAAAGCCCTCCTTAAACGCCAATTATGCTTATTGGTTTTTGTGCCATTGATGTAAATGACAGCCCAAAAACATTCTATTTCCTTTCGTTTTTACACGATATGTTACGGTTCCCAGGTGATGTTTATCAAAAGTATAACTATTATACAGAGCTTTGAAATTCAATAACTCATAGCTCATTCAGGTGTTCTGCTATCATCATCATCATCAGCCACATAAAGTTCATTGTTGAACATAGGCCTCCCCCAAAGATTTGACTTGCCGAAAGCGGCTTGCATCTAACGTGTTCTACCATAATACCATCGAATTTGCTAATAATAATAATGTTGTTTACAGATAGAGCCGAACACAGCGTTCCTGCGAGCGGCGCGGGCCGGCCAGCTCGACACAGTCGTCGACCTGCTAGACTCGGGCGCTGTCAAGGACATAAACACATGTAACTCGGTGAGTTTTCATTACTTTAAAGTCAATTACAGTAGGCTCTGCAGGTTTGACACCAGGAGCTGTAGCCAAGATGCCCGTCTTCAATTTTTAACGCTTAGGAAACAAAAAAAATTACGGAAACATATTTAGCCAAATATTTATCGTTGGATTATAATGTTATATCGTACATTTTTTTAAAATTTTCATTAGTGTTAAAGATTATAAAAAGGCACCTTGACTATGGCCTCTGATGTAACGGCGTTCGAAATAGGATTTAATTGTAGTTTATTACTTATTGTTGCAACAATAAATCTCATTTCCTTCTTTCTTTTTAGGGTGTGTAGAGGTTTTGGCCTCAAATAAGCTATGTTTATTTCAGAATAGTACTTTTCTAGGTCTCATATTACAATAATTGATATTAGATAGTAATTGTAAAAGGGTGATGCTGTATAAAAAGAAAACTAGTGTAATAGTTATAATTGTTTTAACGTGCAGACTGGCTCTAGATTTATGCTATTTAGATAATGTATTCCAGGAAACTATATTACCGCTATATAAGCTAGTAACATAAACTAGTTAAGGTGCTTACCCTAGCAAAACGGCACCTTAACCGTTCAAAAGAAATAAAATTGTTTTTTTATAGACATTATTCGTAAATTGTTGCATATTCCCGCCCGTACCTCGTGCGCTGTCAAGTACGGAACTAATTGCTCAAGGCCGTTTTGCTCAGGGAGGGGCCTTAATAAAGGTTATCGATTTTATGGCTACGACACACAAACGTCTGTGTCCACAGCAGGCAATCTTCTCTCAAAGGGTTCCTCACGACTCGCAGCGGCAATCTTGTCAACTTTAATTACTTTGTACGCAATGTACGTGAAAGCTCGCGTTGTTGAAAACGGTGGACTGAGGATGTCCGTGTGTCATTAGAATGTAATTTATAAAATAAACCTTGTCTATGTTTGACGTATGACACGATCAGTAATTGGGAGGACGTGTATTATAAATTATGCAAATATAGATATACATGAATGAATATGCATTAAGTTTTTCCCGATGAGGAAATGGGGATACTAATAATCTTTTTAAGGAAACGGAAATATTACAATTGGTCATAGTATTGGACCTGTTTTCTCATAGATATATACACACTTGGATTTTAATTAACAATTATGTAACCTCACTGTCTAGTATTTATATTTGTAAGAGATACTTATACACAACGCTCATTTAAGTCTATATATTAAAATAAAAAGAATCAAATTAATTTTAAAGCGGTATATAAAATTTAAAAAAATACAGAAAATATGTGAATATAACTGAAATGCCATAATAATAAAAAAGTAATAAAAAAATTACAACAGTAAAACAATAATAAGTATAACCAGGGCTTTTTTGTGAAGACACACGGGGGCACGCAATGCGCCCAAAGAAATGTCGAAAATAACGAAAAAATTTACATTAAAAAGTACAGTAAGGGAACGGGGTACACAAATTATAGACTTACAACTTTCGAGAATTACCGTGCCTCCAAAAAAGAAGTAAGAAAAGGCCTGAGTATTAATCACTAATAAAATAAATATACCATGAATAAAAAAATAATTAACAACCGTAGTAAGATTATTCACATAAGATTACAAATAAATAACTATTATATTGTTGAGTATAAAATAATACTAATTGTTCTACATACTAACAGAACTCTACACTGTATAATAAATGCATAAATATGCTCGTACTACGAATAAAGTGCGAGAATATGTTCCGCAAGAGTTAAGCTTCGTTATATCAAAAACCATCGAGCGAACGTAAATTTACACGAGAAAATATTCGCACAAAATTTCATGAACATCGTTAACACGGTGTAATTCAAACAATTATTTGTACAAAAACTATGCCAGTGTCGTTTGATAACTTTTTACATTGTTTTTCGGAGTCTCGCGATACTATTTCCAGGAAAGTATAAATTGGGACCTGTTTAGATGTTTTGCTTGCATACGAATTCTGCGAGCGCGATGTTTTTCTGTTTCACCAAATAGAAGTTTCCTGTAACTATGTTTTATAAACCCTTATTTCAGGAACACACGTCTTCTTTACTAAAACTGAGTTCAATATAAGCTCCCTTTGGATCTATTCCATGTCGTATCACATATTGATCTCTAATCCAACAAAACAGACCCAGATCAAATATTAACAATTCACAGTACACTATCAGGTCAAGTGGTCCACCACAGTCGGCACCGAAGGGTTATTAACACATAATGAGGTCTGTCAGGCCCCGGCGGACTGGCAACCGGGTCACTAATACCCGTTGTAATCTCGCAGGAGTTGATTATTGCATTAATGGAACATATTGAACGCATAACACCGTTTATGTAACAATAACAGTTGTTATATAAAGGAGT
Organism: Manduca sexta; assembly: GCF_014839805.1. NCBI lineage: Eukaryota > Metazoa > Arthropoda > Insecta > Lepidoptera > Sphingidae > Manduca > Manduca sexta. The sequence goes on along the minus strand of NC_051117.1, from coordinate 5,104,023 downwards.
TGTGACGTTTTTCTTTGCGTTATTGCTATTAATTTCGAGCAGGCGCTGTTTAGATTTGCTATGATTTTAATAAAATAAAATGAATGACTAGTTTTCTTTATTTAGGCATAGACTATAATTTAACCGCTGCCCAACTTAACTTTCGTTTCGCTGCTCTATTTTATAGTGTTTTGGTCGAGCAGTAAGGATACTTGATGCCTTCTGCAAACCTGTAACTTACTTGAAATCCATCAAGCAGTAATAAACATGACGTATTCCAAATCGTAAGGCGGAAGGTCTTGTAAAACCTTTTATTTTATGTAAACAATATGTATATCGCGTTTCTGTAGGTGAGATGAAATCGATTTCTCTTTTCCAAAACCTATATAATATAGGTTATTATACGTTGTATTGTTTAATGTACGTTTGAGTAGCGTTGGGCTTGTATGCATCATTAAATTACGTCCCAAGGGACGCAGCGTTATGTTTATATTGAATTTCAATAATACTAATGGACCATAAATGGTCTGTTGATTACTGCATTAAGCTACAAAGTTGAGTTTTAATATCGTCTACACCTTTAGTTATTAAACACTAGCAGTTGCTCGCGGCTTAGCCCATGTGCCCGCTTTTATAGAGACATGAAAGTCCGACATTTTATTTTCCAGGATAAAAAGTAGTCTATTTTAATCCAGTAAATTGTCTACCTATGCGACAAAATTCATTCATATCTGTTCAGCATTGCTTTGTTTACTTCTAAGAAACATACAAACCTCCAAATATGTTCTCAAACTGTCGCATTTGTAATAGTAAGATTTACTCATAACAAGATTACTTTAATCCAGAATTAATCACATCCCAATACACTCTATCATAACAATGTACGAGCAAACAGTCGTCATTCACGGCATGTCATCAGATAACGTGGACTATGGTGCATATTGAGGACATCCTGATACGTTCCAGTGTAATAGCCATCATTATCGGATGCATTTGTATTGCGTTTTGTTGGATGCAAAATAGTTGGGTTTGTAATTTAGATTTTATGTAAGCTTATGTTTTAAATGGGTGGACAGGGATACATCATGTAATTTTTCTTTGTTAGATCGCATTTTGCATTTAAGGCCTATATTTCGATAGCAGGTGAGCCTATAGCCTGAGACTCTCAGGTTGTTGGTATGCTATCTTAATTGGGAACGAACTACAAACCCTGAAATACACATCGTTTCTTTCAGCCCAAAAAGGTTTCCGAGTTAAATAAACTGTGTGTATTTTCGAATAGCTAGAATCAAACCTGGGATCCTATCAACTACAGAGCTTAAATGATGACTATTTAGTTTAAAATCAGTGTATTTTATTCAACAAGGTTAATTTTATGAACACATTTGTTTGCGTACTCTTAGTTGATTACTGTCGATTGTGTCCAGGCGTCCCCCTATACATGTTTATTGGGGAGAATAAATAATTGGGCTTGTGAGTGATTGGTGCTAGGTTTATCCAATTTTAAATATTTTTTTATTATTTCTTTGCCGTTTAGTATGCGATTGGCTTGTAATTGATTCCTAGATAAGTTTTATATGTTTTTGGTATAAAAACCCGGATTATAACTTTTCTGCCATTTTGAAAAATTGCTCACTGATTTCTGATTTAGTCAAAATTCGTATTAATTTTGGTTTAATATCAAGAGGCAGTAAAACAAGAGGTTGGTGATAACGATTTTTTGATCTAAATAAATTATGGAAATAGATCAATTTGTAATACTAATAAGCGTAATCAATATTGTTCAGAATAAAAATCTGTGTGGCGGCCTTCGAACCCGCGATACGCTCCAATGAGCCGCAACAAGGATCGATTTACAGAAGTTAGATTTAACACTAACTCATGTTTCAGGGATATGCTTAGATAAATATCCTATATGTTAGTGTTAAATATGTTAATATGTTGGTAAAAGACATGGCCAATTTGCACTTAGCTCTTTGTCATCTGCTTTTATCCCACTCCAATATGCATTTTGCATTGGATTCAACGCAATAGGTATTTGAGGCAAAAGTAATTCATGAAATCATATATTATGTGAACATTCCCGTAATATCACATAGCCTTAATTACCATGAATATTTGATTAGCATATCACGTTTATAACCAGGACCGAATGAATTCAAATTCAATTTGCTACACCAGTCATAAATAGGAAACTTACGGCAAACTGCACGATATCCGTTCCGCGCAACATATTCTATAGAAAAAGTACTGCATACTTTTAGGTTTTATTCATGTTTGTAATTAATGCGATAAATTGTGATTTATTCATAGTTCCATGCATTCTTTTCGCATGACGTAACTATATACCTGCTAGGCATTCGGGTGAATTATAAATTGAAGGGAAGTTTTGTTTGGGCGAATCCTTTTTAAATAAAAGGTAAGAATAAATTGATGTGCTAAGTAGGTTCGTTCATTCTTTATAGATATATTTTTGATGTACTTTCTAGAACAAAATAATCCATTACTGCATATTATTTGCACTGAATAAATAAATATCTCTTCCAGTTATTTTAGGTAAATATTTTTAAATAGGTTTTCAGACTTTTCTTTTTAAGATTACAAAATCTCAAGTCTGGTTATACTAATATTTACATCTACTGTTTTCTTACAGAATGGTCTAAACGCCCTCCACCTTGCCGCTAAAGATGGTCACATATCCGTAGTAGAAGAACTACTCAAACGCGGCGCTACAGTCGACGCTGCTACCAAAAAAGGTAATAATAATGAACAATTCGAGATGAACAAAACTCACTACACGAACAAAGTTACTATTAACATAAATTGTTTAGAATTTAATAATCTTCTACATAACCTCAAAAAAATATCTTCAAACGCAACAGTCATTTCGATTTATACGTGTAATATTTTGTATGTTTCGTTTCTTTTCACTCTTACCCCCTTATTCATAGACGTTTTTTTATCTAAGGACGGAGTAAAGCTAAAGAGACATTGTTATATCTCAATATTACCCAATCACAACGGCCCTATTGCTACGCAGTACGCACTGCGAAGGCTGCCATGCCGGCAGCTCTGACAAACAGACTTTATCACAGGGTTAGAGTTCATCTACGTTATAAAGCAAAGTTCTGTGGGTGTCTAAAATGAAATCAATTAAGTCCTAAACGACGACATAAATTTAATTTACTAAGTCCTTAGTACTTAGTGTTTAGGAGTTTCGAATGAAGTTAGATTAACTGGATAGACCAGACGTCGCGTCATGTTCTAAAGCTCTAAAACATCGGAGCTCGTGCAACGAGATTTCGCTCTTAGAAGTTCGTAATTTATTTTGTATAACGTCTTGTTTGTCAATTATTTAGTTTATTACAAACATGATGTGAGTCGTATCCAACTTAATTACCTGTTAATCTGCGAGGTTTCTTTTTTATTCTGGCGCGGCTAAATTGAATTAATGAAAGGATGCTGGATGCAGGCCGGCTTGGAAATTAATGTTGACAACATTCATTTTACAAATATAAAGCCCGCGAACGGGAAACTGAAATTAATTCAGTATTTTATTATTGAAATACGTAATAAATTCCATAAACATAGAAGTATTGTTACCTAGAAACATTTACAGGCTTATAATTTTAATTATGATATCGGAAAATAGGGCGAAAAGAACTCAAGAGGTGACAAGGTGCTAAATTTATGTCGATAATTTTTTTTCCGGATAAAACAACTAAACTGGTAAAAAAAAGTTCCTTTTTCGATAACCCAAATAATAATTATATCTTTATTTTCAGGCAACACAGCACTCCACATAGCATGTCTCGCGGGCCAAGAGTCAGTGGCGCGGGCGCTGCTAGCCGCGGGGGCGAAGGCGGACGCGCAGTCCGCCGCAGGCTTCACTCCCCTGTATATGGCGGCGCAGGAGAACCATGCAGGATGCGTCAAGATGCTACTGGCCGCTGGTGCCAGCCAGACTTTAGCTACAGAGGTGAGATTTCTTGCTAAGTTTGAAAGCGATGGCTTTTCTTCGATTCTAACCATTAGCGGCACAGAAATAGAGTGAGGAATAATATCACAATAATGCTTTGTTATTTTTTCGTGTCAGGTTTGTTGTTACTTCACAACGAGCAAAAGGTTACGGGTATCCTTTAGATTTAATCTTTAATATTATAATCTTGATTTCGAGCAAAATAATCCTAGTTTGGGATGAAGGTTATGTTTTTGTATTGTTACAAATGTATTAAAGACAGTTGTAGTGTATCACAACAAATAAACACACTGCTTGAGGCTAGGTTTGTTTAAGTAAGTTTTAAGCCGCAACAAAGAGATTTACGAACCAAAATATTATGTTAACATATACTTTATGTCCCTCTAATCGGATTATATACCTATAAAGCAGTACGAGTTGTCACTTGATTATAAGCTTATTATATTTCCTTGTACAGGCGGTAACAAAATTTATTATAAGTAGGTATTGATTTGACTGACAGAGGAACAGTAGAATAGTAGGTAACTGTAGTAAATTACTGAATTTATGATTAATTTTCCTATGTTTATGCAATTGTTTAATAGCACTACAAACTGCAGAGTTTAATTTGAAATGGACAATAGTACCCCGGAAGGATAGAATAGTTCAAATATTCAAACATAACAGAACATCGAATAAATGAGTATTGAAAATCTTCACTGCCGTGTGGAATTCATACACAACCGTTAGCGAAGATGCGTTTATGGATCGTGTACATTAAATAATCGTAAAAGTACTGTTTACTGGGCGTAGGGCTATGAAAGGAACGAATGCGCCTTTGACTTTCTTAAACCGCCATCTTGACTGGTGTTTCTTAAATCTTTGTCGGGTAAACTGTCTATAGTAAGACCACACTTTTCGCTGAAGTTAGGTCTGGTTTATGTAAACAACCTACAATAATGGTGTGATTGTGATGAGTCCTCGGTCCTCGAAAAGGTAGGCCTCTATAACTCTAGGTGTTTTTGATGCCACAACATTTCTCGTTGATCAAAAGCGTGATGATCCTTAGGTAAATGATTTCTATATTTGTTTCCAGGATGGATTCACTCCGCTAGCAGTGGCGATGCAACAGGGTCACGACAGAGTCGTAGCGGAGCTGCTGGAATCCGACACGAGGGGCAAGGTCCGCTTGCCAGCGCTACATATCGCCGCCAAGAAGAACGACGTCAAAGCAGCCACGCTTTTATTAGAGGTGCGTATTATAAATTATTGCCAGATAATTTATTTAACACTCTTTGTATTAAATATTCGTAGTTTAATAATAATCTTCTCATTAGAAATATTTAAGAATATAATAAACGCGGTGTTTCGTGGAATTTTAGAGTCCACATATCTTTCAGCAAATCCTTTATGTAAATGCGAGATTTTTAAGGTAAATTCAAACAATTCTCGGGACTCGGCACGCGGAAATAATTCCCATTTGCCATTTGCCACCTTGACTTATGATCTGCAATTATACAAAAATAATTTTGTCTCTAGAATGTCTTGATTACCAATACTTACACCTACAATAACAATACAATATCTACACAGTTCACAAGATTGTCTATCTTTATAGCCCTAACTAATTTAAAATAATTTCCAGAACGAACACAACCCCGACGCGTGCTCGAAGTCTGGGTTCACTCCCCTCCACATCGCTGCCCACTACGGCAACGTGGGTGTCGCTAAGGCGCTGCTCGCCGCCGGCGCAGACTCTGGCCGCGCTGCCAAACACAACATCACGCCGCTGCATGTTGCTAGCAAGTGGGGACAGCTTGCGATGGTCGATTTGCTTGTGGAAAATGGTAAGTATTGAAACTAGCGGTTGGAGCAGTCTGGAATTAGTTTTCCTCATTTGCCTTTCATGTTCCTCATACAAGATGATTCGTCAAGTAACTCTATCTTGTAATAGGATTATTCCAGGGATTTTTTGTGCAAGGTGTAGTGACCCCACTACATCTGATGGTAAGTGGAGTTGGGCCTATAAAAATGTCGAGTAACGAAAGATGATTACCTCTCGGCAGTTGACACAGCTATACCGGCCTGTTGGAACCAAATAAATAACCAGATAAGTTTGACACATTCTATCATATATACGGTGAAATTTGATTGAACCTTAATATCATGTTGTCTTTAGGTGCCAACATAGCGGCAGTAACTCGTGACGGTCTGACGCCCCTGCACTGCGCGGCGCGGTCGGGCCACAGCAACGTGGTGTCGCGGCTGCTGCAGCACGGCGCGCCCATCACCAGCAAGACCAAGGTATCGACGCAGTAACTATAACGCCAGCTGTACATTCTCCACTATTGTGAAGTATTAGGCCTTAGTCCACCATGCTAGCCTAGTTGAGGTTGAATGATAACCACTATAATAGTGTTATGTAGGGCATAGTTTCGGACTTACCCAAATCATTCATGCAATTTGGCGCGATTGATTTTTAAACTTCGCTGACATGACGGGATTTTTTCTAAGTGTGACAGAAATAAAGTTTGGCGGAAGTTATTTACCCAAAATTTCGTAAAGATAACAAACAATCCCTTAAGATAATGAGCAGAGTGCAGTTGAATACAATGTTTTATAAGTTTAAGTTTTGGATTGTGTTGTAACTGTTGCGGGCGGTAGTGAAGCTCTACTAGGATGGACATGCTCGTCTCGAAATCTTATAAATAAAAAGAAACATTTAGTGAATCCCTTTAACTATAATAGTTGATAATGAGTGATTGTGCCGATAACAAAATATTGTACGTTCCAGAACGGGCTGACCCCTCTCCACATGTCCGTGCAAGGCGAACACGTGGAGACGGCCAAAGTGTTGCTGGCAGAGGGCGCGCCCATCGATGACGTCACCGTCGATTACCTCACGGCGTTGCACGTAGCTGCACATTGTGGACATGTCAAGGTAAATTGCATCTTATATCCTCACAAAAGTGTATACTTTTATATTTTAGACAAGAGGATAAAATATATTTTTAATTTTCAGGTTGCTAAACTTCTCTTGGACAGAAATGCCGACGCGAATGCTCGAGCATTAAATGGGTTCACACCACTTCATATAGCTTGCAAGAAGAACAGGCTCAAAGTGGTCGAGTTATTGCTCAAATATGGTGCAAGTAAGTTTACCATTCCTACGTTCTCAAACTAATATTTTAACTATGTTTTTCTTCTTGGTGCCGCTAAGTCTTTGTCTAGCGATATAGAAGGTGTAGGCTAGCTGCTCCCTGATCGGTAAAGTTATTTATTAATTAATTAGAAAAAGTAAATTTAGAGTAGTAATACCAAAACGCTTAATTGTTTTCTTCTTAATGAATGTTGATCACGTCTGTCTGGCAGGCAAGTCGGCGACGACGGAGTCGGGTCTGACGGCGCTGCACGTGGCGTCGTTCATGGGGTGCATGAATGTAGCGCTGGTGCTGGTGGGTGCGGGCGCGGGCGCGGACGCGGCGACGGCGCGCGGGGAGACGCCGCTGCACCTCGCGGCGCGTGCGCACCAGACCGACCTCGTGCGCGTGCTGCTGCGGAACGGCGCGCGGTACATCACACCACACACTTTTTCCGCAAATCATCTCGAGAAAACCTTTTTTCTGAACCCACAATTTCCCAGAAACGTAATGCGAGTTTTTTGCTGTGGTTGTTTGTCTGAAGTTAAATCAAAACTCCGAATTGGCGAAATTTTCCTTATCCATGTATAAAAACTTCTTGCGCGTTTTTTTATTAAAGAAACTCGTTCTAATCTAATCTCCACCCTCCAGGGTCGATGCAAAAGCCCGCGAAGACCAAACTCCCCTCCACGTGGCAGCAAGACTTGGTCACGCAGACATCGCGGCACTCTTACTACAACATGGCGCCGACGTTGCCGCTGCCACCAAGGACCGGTACACACCGCTGCACATCGCTGCTAAAGAAGGTACAAAAACCAAAAATAATACCCTATTAAACGAGTTAAAATGTACTTAATTGAATAAAATATGCATATTTAATGTCATAATTCTTAACTAAAGCATATAACTAGATTGAAGGGTATGTCGGCTTGATTAATATTAACAAAGATTAGGCTAACTTTTCAGCCGAATGTACCTTCAATCTCAAACACTAATTATTATTCACGACTGATACGTATACAGCTTATTACACAATATTAATAAAAATCAACAATACTATTATAATTAATCATCAGCTATGTATGTGTAACAGGCAAGGAAGAAGTAGCAGCCATCCTCCTCGACCACAACGCGCCGATCGAAGCCGAGACTCGTAAAGGGTTCACGCCGCTGCACCTGGCGGCGAAGTACGGCGACATCGGCGTGGCGCGCCTGCTGCTGGCGCGCGGCGCGCAGCCCGACGCGCCCGGCAAGAGCCACATCACGCCGCTGCACATGGCCACTTACTACGGACACCCCGATATAGCCCTACTGCTCTTGGATAAAGGTCTGTTATATTAGACCACCATAGTTCTTGTTCCTTAATGTTTCTTGCATTACCACCCTTCTATAAGTAGAAATAAAGATAGTATCTATGATATTAAAATATATTCCATTGACTTTATTAATAGTATAAATTTAAACTGTCGATTTCAATAAATCCAAAACCTTAGTATCGGATTAAGAATAAGTATAAAACAATCAGAGTAAGTGGTTTTGAACCTTGTCCAATAAATTTTATACAGGTTTTTCTGTACGCTGATCCTAAGATAATATTTAAGTTAGATTATTAAATATAAGTTTTTGTATAATAAGTTAGTATTTTTGACATAGGAGCATCACCGCACTCGCTGGCAAAGAACGGACACTCAGCTCTTCACATCGCTTGTCGACACAACCACCCGGATATCGCGTTCGCATTACTCGAACATGGTATGTTTATCTATATAGCTACAATTAAAAAATAAGCTATGTTAAGATGTATTTGAATAAACTGCATTACTATTTATAAATACACCTCTTACGGGAGATGTCGCGGAGGTCAATAAAAAATAACTGTTTTATTCAAAGCTCTACATATAGAGTGAACAATAATTTAGTAATCGGCGAATAAACAATTAAAATGTTGAAGTTTCTTAATTTTCAACTAACAAGTGATCTATTCAACGCAAAATTAATACGCGAACTAACAAACTATAAAAACAAAGATCAGATGAAAGTAACACACATTTGTTGTAACAGATGCGGATCCAGGAGTTAAATCGAAGGCAGGTTTCACGCCGCTGCACATGGCGGCGCAGGAGGGACACGAGGATTGCGTCGAGATGCTCATTGAAAGAGGAGCTGATGTTAATGTTCCGGCTAATAATGGTAATTCTATAACACTTTATGGTAATCAAATAATCAGATTTTGGAAGCTTAATTAAAGCAATTAAGCAATTTGCTATTGCGTCTGTTAATATCGATATAAGAGATTAAAAAAATGTAAATTAAATTGAGTCACCAAGATAAGTTGGTTTACTTTTTCTTTCCAAAAAGTAGTAAGTAATCTCCATTAAATAACGTGAAATTTACAGATTTTTCATGAAAACACCTACAAAACAAAAGTAAATGTTAATGGCAACTCGCCAAAATTTTAGTAATAATTATTATAGTTTAGATATCGAACATTTGTGAACTAACAGCTTTACTACCAACGTTTCCTATAATTAATAATTTGGTTATTTGTCAAAAGCATGTGTGAAGTAATGATGTGTGGCTGCAGGTCTGACGCCGGTGCACCTCGCCGCGGCGGAGGGGCGCACGCGCGTGCTGGGCGCGGCGCTGGCGGCGGGCGGGCGCGTGGGCGCGCGCACGCGCGACGGCTACACGCCGCTGCACGCCGCCGCGCACCACGGACACCACGCCGCCGCCAAGGTGCTGCTCGACGCCGAGGCGGACGTCTCTGCCAGGGCTGCGCATGGGTTAGTATACTGCGCTCACGCACTCTGTGACAGGCTAGAATATTTTAATAATAGATATGCATATGTGTCAGGCTGCTATAATTTTGTTGACCCTCGAAGAGAACGACATATATTGTTAGTAGATTTGCTCTGCTAAAATTTTAGGCAAGTCTTCTTAAACAACCAATAAAATCAGAGGATTCAAAAATTGTCGTCGTATTTTTATCAACACTATTACTCATTATTACTTTATAATTTAAAATAAAACCAAATTGTTAAAATATTATGTGTATACAGATTCACACCGTTGCATCAAGCCGCACAACAAGGCCACACTCTCATCATTCAGCTGTTATTGAAGAACAATGCCGATCCGAACGCTTTGTCCGCTGTGAGTATGAGCATAATCATTTACAACCATACTGCTATATTCTATCTATCTATCCATCTTTATTGAGGCCGATATCTCACATTCCTTATGATATGTGCAACAACAGAATTTGGATTTGTTTTCTAAAGAAACCTTACAGGAAATAAACACAATATTTTTTGTATAATTTTACACAATAAATAGATAGGTGCCTGCAGGAAAAGGGGTGTCAATATCGACAAGAATTCACCATTTATAGAAACATTCCCAGTCCTTTTTCATTTGATTTATACACATCCCTGATCTCGTAACTTTTTTTAACAGACTGGACAAACTCCGTGTGCGATCGCTGACCGCCTTGGATACATCAGCGCTGTTGAAGCTCTACGACCTGTTACTGAGAATACACTCAGCCAAGCTGTAGGCGATACTGGTGAGTACCTTAATTTTATTAAGATTTCTTTGCAGCCTTTGGCGGAAATTATTGAGAATATGCGGGATTTAACTGCATTATTAATTTACCTATCTAATTATATTGATATGTATTCCGCATTCAATTTATCGATATTGATATCGATAGATTTTACATATAATCTAATTTATCGGTTTAATTGGGTGATAAATGATAATATGACGTTAACGTTAATTTGTATGGTACTAGCGATATTGCCGACTTAAGCAAAACCATTTGATATTACCATAATGTTTGTAAATGTAGTATAAAATTGAATGTAAAGTGGCATTAAAGACTAACATGAAATACCCATCAAACCCAGTAGATAACATAAACAATTACTTCAATTACCTTAATTTGAATAATCGAAACATTCCATACGTTGTAAACACCTATATATATACTAGATTTATAGTAATTAGAAACGTTTATAAATCAAGCAACAGAAATACTGGTTCGGCATCCTGTTATTATTCATTAATCTTGTTGAGACGTTGTTTCAAACACAGAAACAAAACTGCAGTCGACAGCTGTGGATTAAACAATTCATAACAAAATTTAATAGTTTGATACGTTGCGTTAGTAAAACGTGCCTAAATGAAATAAGCGGACGGTGTACATTATTGAAAAATTACAATTGAATTATGACTGTTTCAAATTACATTTACGCCCAAATCATAGTAGATCTTATCAGCAAAAAGGAGTTAGTTATATAGTGTAGTAGACATTCACATACATTGATTGCTTCTTCTACAATTTCAAACATTTAATAAACAAATTAGAAGTGATTGATTTGGTAAAATCGTCTAATTTGAATTATTATGTTTTGTTTTTTTTCCCTTTTATTGTACATGTCATACTGTTATTGACCCAATAATAAAATCTTATTTTTTTATTTCTTAATTAAATGTTTTTGATAAATTCCCATTTAAATATGTTATCGTTCATAAGTACGTACAGAAGTTCGAAGTAGCTGTCCAACTAGTTTCAACCAAAAAGGATAACTGTATAACAGCATCCAATTTTAGTCAAACGGCCGTATACCAAATCGTATCTTTGATCTAAATGAGATCTCAGGCGGGGCGCGTGCGCAACTGTCAAATGATGCGTATGACTGGACACTTGCCAAGTAGGTGCAAGAAGCCTGTTTACCAAACAATATGTTGTAGTTATTGTATGGAATTAGTTAACAGTTAAGTTATTATTCCTGATAGAAGGCCATGTCTTAAAAGGACAACTCGACTAGTGTAGCACAACGGTCTCACAAAAAAAACATATAAAGTGACAGCTTGCTGTTGGGTTTTGTTTAGTTATTGCGATATCCAAAAGCTCATCATTCTCAAATAAAAAATAACAAAAAATTATAGTCAGCAACTCAATACTCATCCATAGTGCTTTTTGTATTACACATTGTCTTAATAGAGATAATTTACATCAGATGACTGACGTTTCTACAGTCTTTTTTATATTTAGTTCATTGAGATTGAGCTTAGAACAAGAACCATATCGAATACTAAAAATCACATCTCATCCATAAACAATTTCGCATGACGTCACTGACATTTCATCACTTGCGAAATTAGTATTCAAAGGTAGTTTAAACTTGAACTTTATGGCCTCTCGTAAATATGAAATGGCGGTGTATTTTAATCTTTTATTGATATACAATATGTGTGCTAATAGGTTTCCGGTTACTTCGGCGGATCCGTTGAGTGCCACGTATTGAAATATGAACTCGAGGTTCCGTATAATGTGGGGTTGTGTGAAGTAATTTATTATTAAATTTAAAAGTCGGTAAGTAATGGATATTATCGTAGCTCCTTCCTGTCGACATTTCATATTTTTTAACTGCACGGTTTTGCCCCTGTGTAAAGTACATGAGGTGCAAATATGTCAGTACTTTCGATGTTTTTATTGTGATGTGTTCCTTTCAAATTTATTTTAATTTTTGTTACCTTTATAAGATAGGTATATACGGATATTATGAACTGCGAACGGTAGGTAATTGTTTTATGCGGAATAAAAGAATTTTCGCTTGCCGGCTCAAATACTTACTCATTAATATTTTTGACAAAATAGTTTGAGAAATAGATAAAGAGACTGTATTTTATTTTTTATTTAAGAAAATACTGATTTTAGAAATTAACCTTATCTTCGTTAGTATTACACTAATAACAAGCTCGTAGCAACTGAGAAACGCTATAACCAAACTGTTCCCATTAGTTTGCGAAGGCCAGACAGCTAACAGCTCGTAAAACTGTGCAAATGTCATATAAAATGGTGTGATTTGAACGTACACAAACAGTGCGTACATATCTTTTGTTATTATAAAGGAAAACGACTACATGCTATTTTATAGTGTTTATTTACAATAAAGAGTTATCAGGACGACAAATTACGTGTTAAATAAATAATTTATTAATTTGTCACGCTGATTTGTTTACACTTATTTACTGCTAAGTTCTTAGCGATATTAATTGTAATTTTCTTTCCTGTCGAACTATGTTATTTGCAACAAGAAAATGTAATAGGCCGGAGGAAATATAATTTTAGAATGATTGAGCCCAGACAAATCAGTGAGATCCAGTTCATATCTACATAATTTTAAATAGACCATAATCTAGAGTATTTAGGAATGCTGCTGATATTAATGTAGATTTCATACTGGTGTATAGAAACTGTAAGACATAGTAATCTTGATCATTACTTTTCCTGAATTCCAAACATCTATCACATCACCATATTATACATGGGAAAATAATATATTAACATCTGTGTTATAATCCTATTGAAATTCGACTTTAAAGGCAAGGTTTATTAAATACGATGAATAAATTAACCATAAGTAGTGGTTACAAATATCTACATAAAAATCATTAGTTTGTGGTCGGGCTGTGTAGTCACTAACCTACTAAAAGACATTACTGAATAATAAAGTTTCTTCTTTGTTGTTTCCTCCCGATGTTATAATGACGTGAACATAAATTATTTAAGAACTTTAAAGTAAAGAACAAGTGCCTGCAAAATTGAATTCCTTTATTTTCGTAGCCTTTAATACAAAATTTTCAACAATTTATAAATAGTTCTACGTATCTCCTAGAATAGACACTACCTTAAAAAAAACCGGCAACGGTTAAGAGACAGTTCTGGTGTTGTAGATGTTTATGGCTTGTCAGTTGTCACTTACTATCAGGTGACCCACTAGCTCTTCTGCTCTCTCTCTCATAAAAAATAGCCATTTATTTCTTGGCAATAAGTTATTTATTATTTATAAATCTTAGAGTCTTATAAATTCGTCTATTCTATCTTCTGTTCTTTCTTTCATTTAAAAATACCTATTTATTTTTTGGCGAAAAGATGTTTTTTATTAATTGGTCTTAGAACCTTATAAATTCGTCTATTCTATTTCGACAAGGCTTGAAGATAAGATGCGTCAGCTTATTACAGACAGTGTGTACATACAAAAAGTTCAATAATCATTAGTTTTTGTTCGTGGTGTTTAGTCACCGAACTACGCAAAAACACTTGCAGTCAACGTTAGTCACTATTGATAGGACTGAATTATTATGTTTGTATTTAAATTATATGCATAGATTTATTTTATTGTTTATTTTATATTTAGTTAAAAGGATTTGTATCCTTTTAGCTTCATATTTAATATAAATTATTTTATGCTAAGTAATTAAAGCAGTTATAAATGGCATAAACAATTCAAATACTCTACAATTATCTCTTGCATCGCGTCATATACCGTCAATAAGTTACGAAACACAACGCCTGATCAATTTAGACTAGGAACAAATAATTGCGAATCGTTCAAGTGTTTATCCAGCAGCGGGCATCGAACCCACGACCTTTAGATCTCAGCCACCCGCCCAACGTGGCTCGGAGGGCGTCATTGCGAAATATTAAGATTCACTTTTTTCATAAATCATCTTGCATGGATAGAACACTCAATACACATTGGAATTTTGACGACTTCCGAAGCGCATTCGGTGAGTAGTCAGTTATGAATGAGAGATTGTCGGTTTGATTTCAGCATCCCGATTAATATTTAGATGCTAGTACCTGTATGTATTTAGATAAATATTTGTACGCGGCTGAGAAAAATCTTTTAATGTCAAATACCCTTTCATTTAAAAAAATAAAATATAGGTAACCTTTACAATATTTTCCTTAGTTGCTTCTTCGAAATATTGGGGACAAGAGATTATTCTTATTTCTAGCGCCAGGGTTTCCAACAACCAAGCTTCCACTTCATCCATCATCTTTAGTGAGACCATTAGATCTCCCTTTCTATCTCTTTCTCTCTATCTCTCTTGCTCTGTCTTTCTATTAAATATTAAGCGTTACTAGGGCCATTGCGGGGCCTTACTATTCACGCGACCTAATAAACAGTTACATCACCCAATAACGTATTCCATTAATACATTAACGGTAATAATAACAAATATTAACATGAGTTCATTGTAAGCAAATCGATAGTCTGCGACTCCAATCGCTCGATAAATAATTCAATATTTTTGATCATACATTGTATTATGTGGTGCGTCTCGTGTTCTACTTGATTTTAAGTGATGACTATATTAAATTACTTTTACGGGATATTATTCGCCAAAAACTATTTATCGCAGCCAACACGGATGTTCTTAAATATTAAGTATTATCAATCGTACCAAATTATTATCTGTTTATTAGTTGTTACCAAAATCCGCAAAAAAATACAACGAACCTATATAAAAATTGTTCTAATAAATTAAATCCACCGCCTCAACAATGTGTACTCCAGATAACGACCCAATACTATGAATTATGTCAAAAGTATAGACTAACCAAGAGTAAAAAAAAATGTGACAATGAAAATTCTCTTTAAATCCCACAGTGTGGTCACCCATCGTTACGCTTTATTTGCCGTGCGCACTCGCATCTGGGATTGTATTATCTAATCAATGCAATGATACATGCGGCCCGCTGTGTCATTGGGATGTTGCTGTGGTTACGTCTGCGCATCACTACAATAACAGTACCTATTCAGTTAATGAGAGGAAAAAAAATATGTTTGTGGGCTTTTTTTTCTTCGTTCTTAGTTCGTAAAATACGTAACTCATTGACCCGCATATCGCCTAATTTTAATTCACCATATGATGTTAGGGATGAGCGTGACATTCTATCGAGTATAAATTACAAATTTTGTTTATAATAACTATGATAAATATTAATAAAAATTGCCGCCATAGTGACTATTTTGTTGCTACAATACTTTGTATACCGTACAGTAATTTTCCACCTAGTTTGTTGTTTGGTAGGAAAAATACATGGTCATGTATATGAATGCAATTTATATCTATGTTTTGGTCATAAATTCGTAAAGATAAATACATGCTTGTGTTTAGACGTTTCTGTTCTTTTAATAACTTCTTGGGTAACGAACACATTGGAGTTTACCGCGAAAAATATAAGATACATGGGAAAAATATATAACCATTTTTTTTTTTTATTTTAAGCATAGGTATTGCTTTTAAGTGATTACGGCGACAGGTTTTTTTAATATTAATTCCTCCATTTCAAAAACTTTTTTTTTCTCTGTTAATCTTTATTTGTAACTTATAATTCACGATTATGATATGCAATTATTGTAACATTTAAATGAAGCAAAATAGTGTTTAGTTTAAATATATCACAGTATGCATCGGGTTTAACTTCAAATATCAAAGTAAATAGGTAAGAGAATAGAGCAAAGGCGGACGTCAGTACTGGTCGGTTTTGGCGCTGTGCCACCATCAGAATTCGCAAATACGTGTTGAACAAGAGGTAATGCGGACTCATTATTTGGAGAGCAAGAGGTGTTCAATTAAAAAGTAACGGACGATTACAGGCGACGGTAAATATAAAGTTTTACAAAAGTAAATTTACATAACGTCATGCATTGTCAGTGGAGGGCAGAAGTATAAGATATCCAATTTTGACCAGCTATCTAAGGCTCATGTAATAGGACCTAGGAAATGAGTATATTATATTTACCAGACACCATTCCAGACTCTGGATTAATGCAAGAAAAAAGGCGAAAAGTCGACTTTGATACAGAAAATATATAATACATTGTTTGATGGAGTCACGCATAAGAAGAAAACATACAAGTCTGAATACACGTTAGAATATACTAATATGTATCATACGGCAAGTAATATACTATGTAGGAATATGTATTATAAATCTCTGTACGACAGGCAACATCTAAATGTCACTTGTATCTAAGTAAAGTCCATCAGTCAGGTCCATCGTATGTAAATTATGAGACAAAATACAGTTGTCCGCGGTCGCCGTGCAGCGTACGCATGTAAATATTCTTTAACTGTGTTGATGAAGTACAATTGACTGTACTAAAGCTTGTTGCTAACTTCAATGTTATCTCTAGAAAGGGTACAGATTATCAATTATTAGGAATGTAGAAAATATCTATACAGAGACATTTCAAAACTAAAAAAGATTAAGTATAGCTATTTTATACTCGGTAATATTTTATTCGCGATAATAATTAAATTAATGACAAGGGCCAACATTATTCTGGCGACTCTTAGGAGTTGTATCGTCACCTTCTTCTTCTCTAATTATCAGTCAGCAGTAAGATTCCGCGAAATGAACTAAAACTCTTTTGGTACGAAATAAATGTTCATCTGAATCATTTGTCATTTGACGAGATGTCAACACGCCGCATCCGCAACAACAGATGAGAGATTTTATTTTTCCAACATCCTGACTTACGGCTGGTCTTTTATTTGGCAAAATTTGTGTAGTAAATAAATATATTAACATTTATTTGCAAATTATGTACACATGGCTTTTAAATCAATAAAATTACATACAAAGATACTTTTTGGAAATGCACAAAGGCTGTGAAATAATTAGGAATATTATCAAAAATGACTTAATAATACTATGATGTTTATTATATACTCTAATAGGTATGCACGTGCCTTAATCATTTTCCTTGTATATAATATATTCAAGTTAGCTTGCTTGAAAAGATAAGAAAATTAATGAGCTATGGAAAAAAATTACCTATGTAACTGCAAATGTATTTTAAGTCCGTGCAATACAACTCATTTTCCACACATGATATCACTGTTATCAAATGTAGTTTGTGTACATTTAATTTATAAGAATACGAAACTATTTTTTCTTGACCTTTGAATCTATTTCTTAACTTCCTTTGAACTTTGACACATCACGACTCTTCACTTCCCGCATAAACACTATTAAATCACGAGTTACTCACATATGTAAATCACACTCGATGTTTAGAAATGTTAATTTAAATTAAAGTTATCATTAGGTCATGCTTTAAAATAACCAAACACGTTTACAAAATAGCTTGCGAAGTGAAACATAACATGTGACGTCATCCCAGCCGGCGAATAGAATCAAGCCCATAACGTCTGTTTATAATTTTATTTTTTCCATCATAGAGTAATTTTCGTTGTAGAGATGGCCAGTATTTTTTTCAAATTAAGAATATTCTATAAAATATGCACAAAAGTTTATACAAGTTTATAATTATAATTTAATAAAGGACTTATATTTCGGACGAGAAATTTTATATGTCGGGAAGATTCCAGGACTTAAAGTGTGCATGGAGATAATTAAAATAGCTGAAAAGTAGATTTGCTATTTGAATAGAAAAGTATTTGAGTGATTTTATATTGTTTCATGATGTATTAAAGTTAACTACTATGGTCTCTGAAAAAAACGGAAACCGTTGCTTATAGAAACAATACCTAAATAAATATGATATTATAACTATAGGTACATACCACTCCTATATTATTTCATATAATAAAGTATAAAATTACAAACGTAATAAGTATATTAAACATTATGTATATTGTTTTCTATTTTGTCATCACATTTTTTAACAATGTGCATTAACCTGTTTAGAGTGTTTCGGTGAGTGAGCCACATAGAATTTCCATAACAATGCCTTGTCTAATTACCGATAATTATCACATTCCTTCCCTTCGGTGCACTACGGTGCGTTTCTCGTCAGTTCTGTGCGAGAGTTATGTGTCTGTGTAAAAGTTTTTTGCATGCAAACGCACGTGAGCCGGCGTCAATGATACGACGGGCGAGCGCGGCCAGTCGCCGCGCGACCTCTCCGCGTTTATCACGACGCACAACACTACAAATTCAATTAACCAATCAACTTAATCCAATTCAAATATAGAACAGCTATCTAACTTTAAATCTTAAAAGGCAAAGGGCATCCGAACATACAGCCGCGCGTCATAACACCGGTGTAAGTATATTTACGGTTTTGTGTATTTATGCTAATTATTACCCATAGTGTTTGTTTGAACGTATGGCAACGCTAATTTCCGCGAATATTCGATGATGTAACTGTGATGTATGGTTCTTTTGTTCGTGTATCACATTCTGTGCTGTGAAGAAACTGAAAGTGTTAGTGAAACGCTAATAAGGACTGATCCCTTCAGGTGAGTTGTTTATTCTGTGATTAGATAAGTGTGTAAGCCGCTTTAATTTTTCTGCATATGAACGAAGCCGGTTAACGTCGGTGGCGAACCGCCAAAATTTATTATTAAACTGGTAGCAGGAATTTTAATTTTACGCGCATGTACACGGCATACGAAGGTTATTTTCGTGTCCTACACATACGATTTTCATTGAATGAGTCAGTGATTTTTGCTTATTAACTTGTTTAAGTTTATTTTGAACGCAGATAACTTGCAAACTTGATATAATTAAATAAAATATTAAATGTAGCTACAGAAGTAAGTAACTGTTTTTAGTAAAAGTGGGGTCACCTTAATCCACCCCACAGTACGAAGGACGTGAAGATATGTACATAAATTAAAATAAGTCACATTGTCGCTCATGGAATGACTAATGTGACCCGTGTTTTGTATAGAACCTTCAATGGTGGACTCTAAACGCGCAGTTCAAACAATGATTCATTGGCAGTAGTTTGGGGACGTGTTCATGTTTACCATAATAAATTATGGATATTGAAAATAATTCAAGACATTTATATTTTCCGTCATGGATAATTTCGAAGAATGTCCTTAGTGTCGCATCGACGTTCTAATCTTTGTTTACCATCTGACTTGTTTGTTTATCTTTAGCATTTGGGAAATATACGTAAGTTTATTATAATTACCAACAATAACTGCCATCTTTAATATTAAACTCCACTAAATCCACCCAATGACATAGGTAAAATTAACCAATATTCCCCTGAATATTAATAAAACAATAATGTTCCAGGAAACATGTTGCGCGCGAGATTTTACGATTTATTAGATTTAAGTACCAACAAAATCTGAAATAGATCAGAACAAAACTATTTATTACACCGACGCGGGAATCGGCTTTCATCCACGCATTAAACTAAACGTCGATCTAGCAGATGCAATTATAAAAACTTTACATAAGTAAATAAAATCGGTTTTTGCAGACTCGGCCTCCGCGTAACTTGCATTCAATGTAAACAAATTGAAAAATGTTTGTTACCACTGTTTATTGCGGATTGTTCTTTTTATTGTGTTGTTAATGGCATGTTGATGGGCAAATGTTTCCACATTCATGGTTATATAGGAATATACTTTAGTTCATCATGGTGGTACAATGCGGGTTGATAGGTTACCAGCTGCCAGAAAGTTTGTAAAAAACTTGTTTCTCTTAAAGATTTTTATAAGGCGCAATATACTTAAATCTTCGTTAATATGTTGTTTAATGTTTTCAAGTAGTAGCCATGTTTTGCAGTCCGATAACCAATGATAGAGCACTATACAGTTAATCTGTCTTAAGGTAAATATATGAGTAATTTGTTTCTAAATACTCGAGTCTATGTAGAAACATGATGAAATAGTTGATGACAGGCCGTACCTAATCCATTTTGAATAAGTTACCTTATATATAATAAAATTGTAACTGACTGCTGTGTATACGTTAAAGGTATTGAAAAAAAAAACTAATATGAGGGTCTTTATTAGTGGAACAAAAGCCAAAACGGTTTATAGATTTTTGTGTCTTTCTGTCAGTCTCTACTCTCTATGTCTGCACACGCAGTACACGATAACTATTGTATTAATTGCAATTTTCACAGATGTATTGATAGAGTTCTTATTTTAAATATAAAGTGGGATTTTTATCCTGGGGAAACTTTTTAAGGGGACGGAGCCGCGAGCAAAGGCTCTATACATTAAAGCCCAACTCAAAGGAGGTTTCGTTTAATCTGACATTTCGCACAGGCGTTACGTGGCAAGGTTTCTTGATTGACGGCTTAATGGGTATTTTTGGGGGTAATTTTCTTCACACGCAACAATTTGTAAAGTTACAAGATACTTTGAAATTTTAAATTACACCTACCAAGGTGTAGAACAAAATAATTTGAGTATTTTTGATACTTGAATAATGAACGTTTTGATAGTTTATGATAACTTGGCACGATATGTAACTATTGTTTCAACTATAGAAATTAGGCACGATATTCAGGTACACAATATAGATCAACTTTGCATAATATATGATGGTGGACTAACTATTATCATGATTCATAAAAACAATCACCGTAAACGTTATAATAAATGTGCAAACTATTAACTGTACTAAAATTTAAAAACTAACTACAAAAATAGGTTTAAAAAATTTACTAAAAGTTAAACAGCTCTTCAAATATTTAGGAAAAGTATCAAATATCTAAATCCATGTATACCCAACTGGGCACGGACGTTAAAGGCTACAGTTTAATAGCTATCAATGATGTAAGGCCGGTCTGACCTCAACTCTTCGATTTATCTGTTACACGATAGGAACCTGTTCCGCTCTATGTGGGTTGAGTGTTGCCAGATTATGCGAGTTGATTCCGAAATATTATATTCAGCTTTTTAACAAGTTTCCTGAGACTGGATTAAAAGAGGGGGGGAAAGGGAAGGGGGGTTAAAAATCAAGGAGATGGTCAGTGAAACTAAGTCAAATTTTTCCTGCACTATACGTGGAAAATTGCATTTCGCCGACTCTACATTATGCCTAATTTCATTTCATACGACACTACATTTTCGAGTGATTTTTGTGCCGTATTTTAGTTGTCAATAATATGTTATATTTATTCAGTGATGCTATATCATATGATTAATACATATGGTCTAAAAGTTTACAAAAAAGTTTAATACTTCTAAATAAACTGTATCAAGATTTCATAAAAAAATCGTAATTCTGGTATCCAAGTAGACCGACAATTTAGTTTAACTTGGCAACTCTGTAGCCAAAACCGCGATAAAACGCGTAGAGCATTTGATTCAAGGCCTACTATAATTTATAATTAACATACTTGATTTAGCACGGATCAAAGATGTCAATAGAATGTGCAACTGACGTTGGCGAGATACTATGTCTAATAGATAATACATTCATGTAACTTTAAAATAATTATAAATGAATTATAAAATAAATATAAATGTTGCTTTAGGTAGAGACTAAAGACGCCTTATGTTTTTTAAAAATGAATGGGACAAATCCTTAAATATTGTTATTTATAAATCAAATAATAATTAAAATATAATATAAACCATAACATTGATGTATTTAAATTCATACCAGTGTAGAGAAGAGTCAAACGATAAACCTCTTCTTTATTTAAATTATAAAATATTTTTCCTTAGACTCCTGCCGGCCTAGCATGCGCATCACGAGATATCTCGAGAACGAGAGTAGACAAATTGTCGATGTCGATTAATATCTCGTTTTCCCTAACATGCGCACCACGATCGACAAATTTCTCGTTGAAGACATAAGTTTACTCGTGAAGACAAACCGATGTTGCCCGTTGAAATATATATTCTAAACATTTTATTTTCTAATATAGCTACAATGGTTTTAGTTCATTCAATTTTTATAGATCTATGATCCAATTATGGTTTTTGTGACGTTTTATGTGACAGTTTATGTCATAACAAAGAGCATAATATAAATAAAAAACGTAAATAAGGAAACAAATTCAAAATTAATATCTTGTACAACATACTTAATAAGGATTCTAACACAAAATAACAACTCCGCACTATTTTGGAGTACGAAGTAACCAGACACAAATCAAATAAAATCTAACAAGACAATTATTTGTACGAGTATATGGTGCCCAAGCCGGACTTTACCTCGAATGACTACGCCCCGCCGTGAGAACGATGTAACATAATGCCTAATGGAATCAGTAGTCCAATCGGGAAGGAGATGGCTGTGGCTTTGGGCCTCACAAAATACCCAATTGATGTAAGTATAGTGAAACAATAACCTTATTAGCAAAACACCAATGTTGTAAGTTGAACTTTGCAGCCACAAAGCTCAAGTTTGTTCTTATTCGATGGTAATTGATGTTTTTGAAAGTAAAAAAGTAATAGTGTTTATTAAAATATGAAGTAAGTATATATATTCTTTTGTTTTAGCTCCGTGAATCAAGTCCCTCTACATTCATTGGAATGTCCCTAGCCCAGCAGTCAACACCATGTTGAAGAGCTTACCAAATACTACTCCTAAAACGTGTTTTAATTGCTCGGTTTGAACTTAATAATTTAATGAAATATGTATTTTTATAACCAGTTTTTTTAAAAAAACTACCTTTTTTTAATACTTAATATCATGTAAGTATATATATTTTGTTAGGTATTTTTATTACTACACTAGATAAAACATACAGGTTTAGGAAATTAATAATATAAGTAAACTGCAGCAATTACTTGAGAGTGCAATTTCTGTTTCTTGAAATTATTCATAGTATTTAATTACAGTAATTGTAGGAAATTTGTTGTATAACAAGTTATTATGAAATATTCTATTGCCTAAATTTGTGTAGAAGATTTTGTTGTGATAATAAAAACTATCTTGATATTTAAAATGTGAATATAATAAAATATAGATTATTTTTACATAGGAAAATATCTATTTATTATAATTGAGGTCATCCTGCTTGAGAGACACTTGCAGGTACTGATAAGTGCACAGGTTCTTCTCACATATGATGGTCATTTATAATAGTTTCCTCCATTGAAACACTGTAACATAAAATACTGCATTACCTACAGTTACTTAACAATAGTAATATAATGTGAAGTTGTACCAGTGGTAAAATAATATAGTTATACAACAATTTAAAACTGTGAATAACCATATATCAATAGTTAAGTCCATCAGTATACAATCAGTGTATATGAAGTTTTTAATAAAGAAATAAAGCAAGATATTGTTTGTTTATATTGTTAAGTTGCATAATAATGGTATCTTCTCCGATACCTGGCATTCCAATTAAGAGTTTTGCTGTTTGAATCCATAATGTTAATGTAAACATTTGTTTAGTAATATATAGGTACTAGTTTTGCAAACATAATGGTAAATAAAGTTACTCATTTGTATTTGTAGTATTAAAATAAACAAAATGAAAACTGCAAATAATCTGATTAAATAGCTCTTATTACCTCATTAGTTGGCACACTAATTTCATTTTTATGAAAGGGAAGAGGCTATGTATTAATTGTGAAGATATTTCTCAAAGTACATTCATTTTTTATTTCTATTAACTTTAATAATTAATAGTACATTACCAGTTGAACCTTGGTGTCGCAGGCATCCTTCCTCATTTTTTGGTATTGTGCACTTTGTGGCTCATTAGGAGATAATAGTTTTATATGTGTACAATCTAAGAGCCCTAACATACCTTGCACGTAAAATTCGCGAGTCTTACCTAAAAAAATAAAAATGATTCCTTTATCTATAAATCAAAATACTTCAATTGATATTAAACTCAGCTACTTATGTAATTAAGTATGTTTTAAATATATTCAATTACCTTTAAACAGACGGCTATGTCTTTGGCTTGAGACTCCAAATCGGGAGCAAACTTTTCTTTAATATATACAATGCCATTCGTTTTGTATCAAAGGGATCTCATAAATCAATTAAGTATAATATGTCTTCTTTCCACTTTACACGCCTCTCGTTTGTCGTATATCGATATTATTTTACTATAGTAAGATACCACCATCGCGTTTTAACGAATAAATTAAATTGATAATTTTCTCGGTTTATCTCTTCGTACAATATCATGGAAGACAAATATCTCGTTTACGTGTGTCAAAAAACGATAAAATTATTTGGTCATGTTAGGGTTTGTAGACAAAAATACCACAGATTAATAAAAAAAAAATTTTTCTCTACTTTTTCTCGTGACAAGTCGAGAAAATGAGTGCGCATGTTAGTGTCGGTAGACATATAGAGATAAACGACAAAATCACGAGAAAAAGTGTCGACAAAATTTTGTCGTGGCGCGCATGCTAGGCCGGCTGTAAACGATCCCAATCTCCATCTTCTTTCCGATCCCGAGAATAAACGAATCAAAATAAGTGATTTGTTAGTATGTCAAAAATATTTATTCTGATCGATTTTCACAATCGATCGAAAAAGCGATTAGGATCTTTTATTAAAATCCACGGTTAGACACTATAAAATAAATCGTTGAGAAAACGAGAATCCGAACAAAGCCAATGCCAGAATTTCAAGGAGTATCACAAATCAAGACTCTAACAACCTTATTCCATGCAATACAAAGACGTCAGGCATTTCTCGCATTGTCGCATTAAGATAAGAGAATCTATGAGTTAGTCACAGTCGCTGTAAGAAACCTTATCGGTGTAATCTGCAGTACTTGTACTGGTTGTTTACACTTTTAAATACAAAGTTAAAACTAACAACATAGTTAATAGAGTAATAACGTCTTTTAAGTCGAGTTGTTTAGACGGACTTGTTTATGATTTCGTGTGCAAAATCGCATGTATTTTTTCGATTTCCATTTACTTTTAAGCGGTGACAAACCGGTTTTATTGTTGTGTGATGGAAAAACAACTGCTTTTTGGAATAAGAATGTAATATCTGTGTCTAAATTTCTTTTGCGTTTTATAACAAAATTATGGTCTCAATAATCCATTCAAAAATCTAAATGCTGTTCTGTTACATAATTTTATAAACAATAATATTAAAGAATGATAGCAAAACATTCTTTGCATCGTTTTTTAAATTTGAAATGTAATTTTGAACCATAGACTAAGGTAAATATATTATGCTACACATAATTCTGTGCATATTTTTCAAATATTATGTGGTTAAACATTTTTTCTATTTGATAATGATATGTTTGTTTTTTCTTCTTACGGCATTGAAGTTTTTTCTCGTAGGCTAAGGCATGCAGACCTTACGATTAGCTGATGACTCACGCCTGACTCCAGTGTCTGGGTCATGGCCTTTGGCTATAAAAACTTCGATAATACTATACCTAGATATAATTCCATAATTAGAAAAGTAATGCGAGTTTCTCTCTTTGGAATCAAACAATGTATTAGTTTGATTTGAAAACCTTATGACATAACAGGGATATCTAGATTTGTAGTATAGAATTGCTAGCAATTTTAATTAGTGACCCTACTCCAGAATTGGTAACCAGTATATAGGTAATTTAAATATTGTTTTGGTTTTAGTGGTTTTTGAAGGCAGTATAATTTTTTGTTAAAAAGTGTTTTATTTTACATCATAGTTAGAATAAGTTATGCTAGTGTTGGCATCAAGAAGAGAAGTATAGTACATATAATATATTATGGTTTCATGTTACTAACGCAATGTCAAAATGACCTTGTATGTACTTGCGAGCATACAATATGTTTGTATGATTGACAGCAGTTATGACATACCTACAGAATATTAAAGTAATGAGGATGTCTTCATGTTTCCGGGCGGTATGTCCATCATAATCGGCTCTTATGCATCGAAGTAACTCTAATAATATACAAGGAAAACATTGTAAGGAATTATATAGGCCTGTATTCTAGAATAATAATTTAAAGATCAATTCAATCATTGTAGATACTTACAAACATTCAAATTATAATGACTACAGCTTTTAAAATGGGTTACTTAAATAGCGTAAAATTTATCGTGTTTTTATATTATTATTTTCTCCGGACGTTTCGAAGACTTTGCACACTTATGGTCACGGGGGGCGATAAAATTCGTAAAATTATTGTTATTTCAATGTTTAACAATAAGGTAAACATACGAAATCATTGTGTTATAACATAATTATTATACTAACCAGATGTTTATAACAATTAATACAACGCTACCTCCTTGTTCGCTATACGCATGTTACCATGCAATTATTTCGCTTGAATCATACGGATTCGAATCCCAAACAGGCAACAACTGCTACTAAATAGCAATCTAGTGCCACCCACTTAGGGCACGAAGTATTTTCCGTTTATTCACCGATTCTAAATCTGGAAGTTTACTGCAATGAGTGCAATTTTGTTTTCCATTGAGGTGTTTGAAAATGTGGGTGGTTATGAGCTCACTAAAGGATTTTAGAACGAGAAAATGTGTTTTTTAAAAACATATGAGTAAGCCGGGGTTACTGTCCCATGACATTTGTAAAGTTGAAGTGACTTTTAGCTGAAAATATTGAATTATTTTTTGGTTTTCATCACAAGGTCGGCATTTACGGCAATGCTTTCGACATTGGAAGTTTTTTGCGGTCACTTTTAGTTAAATTAAAACTAGAGTCGTCAGACGGGAATCATCACACATAATAGGAAGATAACCAATTCTTCGCCCACTTTTTTTGTTTTCTATACAAGAGCGAAATTTAAAGCAATGCACTTCAATTCTTTCGGCATTGAACGTTTATAAGCGGTCACGAGCAGTTAAAACTAGAGCCGCCAGGCAGGCAAAATTGCGCATGATAGAAATGTGACCAATTCTTCGCCTAAATTTTGTTTCGCCAACTTTTTCAATACACAAGGGTGACGTTATTTGCAATTGATAGGCAAGATTCAAGCAACGAACTAACATAGTAAACTAACTAAAATAAAAACACTTACTGAAGAAACGTTGGAGGATGTGAGAAAGCTCTTGAATACCAATGAGATATATTGAACTTAAAAAAAATACGGTATTTCTGTCACAAAATATAATAACGGGAGATTATTGTCACGTCAGACATAAGTATAGCGATGACATATTTTGTTTTATTTATATTAATGATACAATAACGCTTTTCGACTTTTAGACATAGCGTCATAGTTAAAAGATCAAGGTCATATGTAAATATGCGATTAATCAGACAATGAATGATAATATAATGCGTATAAACAGTAGATAACATGCGTCAGTAATTATTATAATTAATTGTAATAAATTCAAAACATTCTAACGCTAAATGGGTCTGACTATCTAATCACGAATCCTTAGGAACTATGAGGCCTAAAATTAGAACTCTTGTAAATATGTTCCTTAGGGACTGCAGGCAGTTGCTAAGAAAGGATTTTAATCGTCGGGTGGAATAGAGGTCGGCGCTTGTAAGAAACCCACACTTTAGTTTCTATTCAACCGAGACTTCGAAGGTAGACTCACGAGTAAAAATGAATAATGAATAAGATGATATTTTTCGGCATTTTACATACACATACACACGTCTTTTACCCCCTAAGGGGTGGGCAGAGGCGCAACTAATGCACTCACTTTCCGCCATGAATATTTACTTAATCAATTGCATATGTTTTGTAGTATGAAAAAGTTTGCGACCGATAAAAAAAATCAATAATGATAACGCGTGTAGTTGTCACTAATTTAGTTCATTGAATCACCCGCTATTGAAATGTCTAGGGCACCCAACCGCCCATGTAACAGATATTCATTCTGCGACCGTAGTACGTAACTGCGTCGAACAATTATTACAGATGAAATCTACATTAAAAACAAATTACGTATGTTTTACGTATACTAATAACTCTATTTTAGATTAAATAATCTTTTTGTATTGTATAAAGGGAAATAACATATTACGTTTTTATATACAGTGTTAAAATGTAGTATGTCATATGTTTTATGTATTCGTTGCTATGGTGACGTTATCAGTGCGTGGACATTATCTATACATACGATATTTTATTCATATTACGCAAGTATTAGTAGATTAATGAGTACTTGACCATCGTGGACTACCTCCAAAGCCCCCTAGTAATTAATGAGTAGATCCACTGCCGTTAATAGATTTATGTGCCAGGTGAGAGTTAATAAATAAATATATAAATAATAGGGTCATTATCTTACTAATATCATAGAGTGAACATTTTTGGATCTTTGTTAGAAACTCAGAAATAACTGAACGGTTTTGGATGTAATATTACACGGAGAAACCATGTCCTAAATTAGCGCATAGGCTATTCTTATCCCGTTAATTTGCTCCAATGGAAATTAATAGATTTTTAATCTCAATTTGAAATAGATGGCGTTAGTGTATACAGGTGGCGCTATGAATCATTATAGTGTTTTAGGGACTTTTATAGTAGGAAAGGCACGCAGGCGAAGCCACGAACAACATTTAGTATGTAATAATTATTTTTATAGGTTATACTACGCATGACATAAACTCGGTGTTTGTATAGTCATTTTTTACTCTCCTCTTCCTTCTAGGGTTTGACTCTTATGCCGGGGCACCGTTGTCACTGCCTTAACTACGGTACTTTATAGATGCTGACATCATGTATAGAAATAATATAACCTAGCCTCTGACATATAGTTCTAATTTGCTATACCAAAGATTTTCTGATTTATATTAGCATCAACGATTGTAGAAAGAGATCTTGGCTACGGCCTCTGATCTAATAATGATCTAATAATCTAATAATGAGGCTTACCACGTAACAGTGCCTTACAACAAATACTATTGTAATTACATGCTTACGAAATAATGTATGAAATTGCTCCAAGCGATATCGGTTCAAAGCGTGTTTACAATTGGTTTGTACATAATCTATAATAAAAAAAATATTACAATAATTCGTGACTAATCAAACCTTTTCCATGTATTTTTTTTGCTATTGGTTATGTAGATAAAGAACCAATTGCATACTTGCGTTATATTTTTATTTTACATTAATATTGAGTAAAGACAGCTTTGAGTTTTCTAAAAAAAAATTAAGTCTGCAAGAAGAATACAATCGTAATAAGAATCCGATATGTATTTGTATAAAATCAGTAATTTAACAGACATCTGCCCTACAAATATGAATGATAAACATAAATCTAAAACAGTATAACTAAAAATAACAGCTATATTTCACTCCAGAATATTCTTCGATGAAAATGTTCCCAAGGTCAAACAACTAATGGAAAATATTGATGTTGAATAAATGGTTCCTAATGCGTTTCATATTAAAAGGTTCATGCCGATCCCATTACGTTAATCAAATTTTAGTGTTTCAGCGAGTCAGTAATTACTCAAATTAGGCTCCAATCAAGATGATAATTTTTCACGCACTCATTAGCTGTTTTTTGGGAGTAATGACCATGTTTTTTTATATAAATAAATCCCATAGGTGTTCTTACCCTACATTAATATTTAAAATTGTAGAAATTATGTCAGTAGTATAAAGATACTGAAGCTCCACTACGATTAACACTAATATTTTTTGATCACAAAAATATATCCCTTAGAATTTAATCAGTTGCGAAAGTTATTTAATTGTCTATAAATTGTAATTACGTATTTTCAAATTATGATACTGACAGTTTTTTTTCCTGCAAATGAATTCTATCAGATATAGAAAAACTCGTGACTTTTAAACTTGATTCAATATTTAAAAAAGAAGAGTTAAGAAATTTTTGCGTAAAAATACTCAAAGAAAAAAAAATACTGCCTATTTAATTTTAATTACCACCTATAATAAAAGTACTACATATAACACTGTCGAGACTTGCTCAGTTACACACTAGCGCCTCATCTGGAAAACAGCCAGCGGGTGTGATCATGCCTATTCTCACAACAAAAATACCACGTTTACATAAAGCACCACCACTTTGACAGCTATTGTTGCGTTATCAAACTGAATTTATTTATGGGCTATGGGCTTTGAACGTGTTGGATTTTTTTTATGTAGAGATATTCTAGTGTTGAGATTCGCCACTAGAGCGCGCTACTTGTTACGTAGGAAATGTGATTGTGTTTTTCTTCAAATAAATATTATGTTCATCGATAGATTATTTTTAATTAGTTTTTTAAAACATTGACACGGTAAATGTTCCTGCTTAAACACAAAATATAAATTTACTAAAATACTGTAAATGGCCCGCTTGAATATATTGTTTTTAAAATTTTACAATAAAATATAAATTATAAAGCTTTTAGACAACTGTTTTGCTAAATTTTAAAATATATTCGCTTTGTAAACAACTTTAGTTCGGCCATTCATGGATAGATGGCGCTACTCGCCTCAATCTAAGATACTCTATGTTAAATTAATATCTATTAAAACGACATTGATTAGAATAATAAATGTAGTCTATTCAGTCTATTTATAGATGTCACAATGCAGCGGATCTCGGGTGATTTTCCTGTTTATGTTCAATCATCATAATTTTCCTCGTGACGGTGTAGCACAAATATTTCATATTAGTCAGTTTGTTTGTTGGTGTACAAAATAGATCTATGGTGATACAATAGTTTGTAGATTTGTATAGACCGGGTATGTAAATCCTTATCAAAATTACAAAATCCAATTTTTAATCCTCTTCCACTTGTATTTTTTTTTACTGCTTATACTATTTCTATTACATAGACTTTGCATATCGTGGACATAAATATACTCTTTATGATTTATAATTAACAATCATCCGTTAATATTGGTACCTTAATAATAAATACCTTTTGTTTTCAATAATCTGATTATGTAACCATTATAGTGCGCTATAATTTCTCCATCCTTGACATGCCAACTTCCTTGTCGAGCGAGGCTTCCAGATTAACCCATTACAGGAAATAGCTGTGTTATTGTAGCAGACCATAAATAGTCGTATTTCCGGAATCAGCCGACCAGCGAGCATGACATTCTACTGAAGTTCATTTGTGTTGCGTAATAGGGTATTTTACTACGATCGATTTTAATAATTATAATTCTATACGTGATAGTAAATAGGAAAAAAATGCTCTTTTGTACACCCGCAATATAAATAATAAAAAATAGAGCAGTAATTCATATTCCAAATATTGCAATTTCCTAGAATGGACGTGTGATGCGGTAATCGTTTCATCTCTTTCTTTCGCACGAATCACGAAAGTAAGAGGTTCCCCATGACGTCATAAAGATATTATAACTACGTCACTTTTCCGTTTTTTGACATCTAGCTCTTCCGTCAGCGTATAAAGGCTTGTCTTGTTGATATTCAAACGGATTTTGATCGTGAATTCTATTTAAGATTCAAATATAGAAAAAATTCGTGAACTTTATAAATTAAGTATAATAGCCTATTTTCGACCATATCAAGTTAAATATGCAGTATTTGATTAGGTATATTTTGAGATGAATTGTTTTTATTGTAGACAATATAAAACTAGTTTAGCTAAAGGTTGTGACATCCTGCCTAGAGAAACATGATCTAAGTTTAGATTAGCGAATTGCATCCTATATTCTTTAATATTTTTTTTCGTAGATTGTTT
The DNA here is from genome assembly GCF_014839805.1 of Manduca sexta. Classification (NCBI taxonomy): domain Eukaryota; kingdom Metazoa; phylum Arthropoda; class Insecta; order Lepidoptera; family Sphingidae; genus Manduca; species Manduca sexta. The sequence goes on along the minus strand of NC_051117.1, from coordinate 5,071,816 downwards.
TTTTCGTAGCACAGCCATAATTGATTGTAAAAAGAGTACCATTTAAAATCGAACCCTCTTTCCATAGGTTATGGATAGAATATCCGAAATTTGAACAGTTATTTTAATATTACATAATATTTTCTTACAATTTGTATATGTTAAGCGCCTTTCCGTTGGTCTAATGGTTCGTTTTACAGGGCGAACTGTCCAGATTGTGTTTTCAGACAGGTTGATCTCAAAAAGTAATAATAATCGTTTCTGCAACATGCGTGAATTCGCGTCGACCCTAAATTGGAGTCAGGTGGCGGCAAGGGGCCGCCCCTACATTAGACGGCGATATTGGCAGTAAAATCACCATGCATCTGTTTACATATTTTATCTTGATTGCATTAAAAACAACAATATATACAGCCCACATAAACCAAACACTACGTAATTCAGAATACCTATAGTGAGATAACGTCACCTCTCAGAGAGTAAACTGGTACACAATGACACACATACAGCGTTTTGCCGTGACATTGGAGCACGGAAGCCCAACAATAACCAACCGTGACTAATGCGACTTTAAACGTAATGACTCGTGGGTGATTTGCGTCAATTAACCTGATATATGCGCTAAAAATTGTACAAAATGTATTATCAGTAATCGTCGTGTTTGATAGTAAAAATAATGTGGATTAGAAGTTGTCTATTGTGTGTGATTTCTAAAAAGCATGGTATGGCATGGTACGATACGGCGGCACTCTGAGGTCCTGGGTTCGAGTCCCGGGTCGAGCAAAGTGGTATTTGGAATTTTCTGCTCAGTATCAGCCCGGAGTCTAGAATTTGTGCCTGATATGGCGATAGGCTCGCTCCCTGTCATATTATGAGACGGAACACACTTGGCGAAAAGTGGGTAGATTAGTTTTTCTAACATAACCTAAAAATGGACTGTGATACAGTGCTTACTTTTTAATCCAATGTTCTGGATGGTGCTACAGTGATTATGGGCGGTCGGTATTTCATACCATCACGCGACTGGCATCCTCGTGTTGTCATTCTGTTGCAATAAAAAATACAGTATTACAATAGGACTGCACTACTCGTCGCAATGTACATTCTATGTTTAATCTCATAATGCGTTAGGGCCATATTAATAAAATGCAAGTTACTTTCGCTGAGACTCTGTCAAATTAATGTCAGTATCTTAGGATTGTCGCTATATAATAAACTCTGATTAAGAGCGTTTACGCATCCGCGCGCCGTATGTCTCAAAAACAGCACTTTTCGAAGGAGATAATATCCATCAAAACATTATTTTGAAAACATATGAATTAGTAATTATTATAGAAAATTTTGTTGTCTAAAAAGTTAGTAGAGAACATTTTTAGATTTATTGAGTATTTGTAAATTATTTAATGAAAACTGAACAGAGGTTTTCAAATTTGCGCTTCGAACGTCTATTTCGAAGCTCAAAATATCTTAAACCACTAAGGAACATAACAATATGTTATTTTTATCTAACTAAAAAGATCCTGAAGAAAAAAGTTAGTAGAGAAAAAAATATCTTTTTATGTTTAATTCATGAGAAATAAAAATTCAAAGAATTCGAAAATTTCAGAAATGTTGGTCATTTAAATGATTTTTTTTTATCACTATATCTTACTTAATTGAATATAATATTGGATTACTATAATAGAAGAACATCTCCTTAAAACATACAATTTAAAAATTCAACAAAATAAGTTCTGTTATTTTTCTATAAATATTTTAAATACCACTATAAAATGCAACGCACAAATCGTTTCAAATTAGTCCGCCTTGAGGCTTTCTAGAGAGAGGACGTATCGCTCGTCGCTCCGGCCGGACTCCAGTTGGCCTTTGCTGTGCGTAGAAAAAATAGTCACGTGTATACAGTGATTGCCACATCTTAGTACTTTAGTAAGAAAAATATTTTTTCTTTAATGAGTGACAATCATTTTAGTAGTTACTATAAATTATTATTATATTATTATATTTCAGACACAATGGGAAGTAAAGCTATTTCTAGGCAAGAAAAGGAAACGCAACAACGCTGAAAATTCGGCTAAAGCAAAAGCTAAAAGATTGATGTACTAATGTTATAATATGCATCTGTAGTTATGGTTGTTGCTTTTTTTACTCATTAAACACTTGAGCAACAGTTACGCGAAAGAAAAAAATGGAACCTTAAGCTAAAAACAATTAGCCCATTGAAATGTTACATGAGCTTTGTATTTTTTAGAGGACCCAATTTTATTTTTAGGACATGTGTGGGGGGTCAATAGAAGCTTAATCTCAAGTTTGTGGGGTCGCCCCCCTTGTCCCCCTGGCCGCCATCATGGAAAAGGGGTGAAAACACTTTTTCGCGATATCTCGGAAACTATGCGTCTTACATAAATTTTGTAAAGTCATAATTTGTAGCAAATTGTTTTGCCTACAAATATGTTTATATAACTTTTTGCCCTAAATTAAAAATTAAAGAAGTTATAAGCAAATTGTGAGAAAATGTTTATAAAAGTTTTCTTTTTTACTCTATAACTTTTTTTTTTACATTTTGCAAAAAAATTACCTCAAACTAACTTGTAAATGATCTTTTGAGGAAAATTGCTCCCTATAATTTTTTTTTATTTCATTCATTTAAAACGCTGTTACAGCGCTCCAAAGTTTACCGGGTTCGTCAATGCTCATGAGAATCCGGTCGAAACAAAATGTTTAACTTATTTTTGTTTTTTTTTTTTTATTGTAAATATATTATTACAATTTTTTTGTTAAATTCGTACAACTTTACTTATTTATTCCTAACTCTTTTCTTTGCCATAAAAGTTACCAAATTAAACTTATCGAATGTTATGCAGGTAGAAAAGGTATGAGTTAACATTTGGGGATAAAGGAGAAAAAAAACATATTTGCAGGCAAAACATTTTGCTACAAATTATGGCTTCACAAAATTTTTGTAAGACGTATAGTTTCCGAGATATCTCGAAAAAAGAGTTTTCACCCCTTTTTCCAAGATGGCGGCCGGGGGACAATGGTAGCGACCCCACAAACTTGAGGTTAAGTTTCTATTGACCCCCCACACATGGCCCAAAAATAAAATTGTGTCCTCCAAGAAATGCAATATTCGGTCCTTAATTTGTAACATTTCAATGGACTAAACGCACATTTCAAAACTCGTTTTACGCCCGCGGCGTGCGCGGTTGTATGCGGTACCCGCTGTATTGGCGGCCAACTAGTAGAATCGTGCGGGCCACGGTAGCACCAGCGCGCTCTGTGGTTAGTAGGTTGGCAACTGCAGTAGTCGGTAGGGGAGGGGTGGTTACAGAAATCCGACGCCATTTTCCTCCATCGTGATCGTTTCTGATATGTGTCCATGGCGTTCTGGAACTCAACTGACCGTTAACTGTCCATCTTGTAACCGCCCGCCTTGCGATAATCGCTCGCCAAGTTTGCAGGACATAATCGGAACCGCGGCGGTTACAAATCGCACAGATCTCCGATCGTCATGAGTTTGGAAATAAAACAGCCGTTTCTCAACCACGGCGGGCGCGAGTAAAAACCGCTTCATGAGTTCTTAGCCTTATAGAATCACTTTGCTGTCCCGTTGTCAAAACGTTTACAACTCGCCAAATTACTCAGTGCGCGAGTCCAACTCGCATTTGGCTGATTTTTTTGCATAATGCATAGGTACGCTTACTTTAAAATAACAAGGTTTTTGTGTTCACTGGTGCGCACTGTTAAGAAAATTCAAGTGACGAGAGACGGAATCCTATATCTTTCTCCTCTTTGAACCTTAGAAATAAGGGATTTGGTAATTTATGTAGCTAGTGAATAAAACTACTAGTAGTAGTTAGTATACCCATCTTCTTAACTATTTGGGCTAGTTTAGGTTTACACGCTCACATCAATTTTACATATTACTTTATCCCTGTACAGGTTTCGGCGCCATTATACTTGTATAAATTAAACGCGTCTAGATCCATATGCAGTTTTACTTAAGTATGTAGTGTTTGCGTAAACTTCGATAACAATAATAGTATATTCTATATATATTTTTTAATTTTTAGGTAATCGAGCCTGATATTACACTCAAAATAAATAAGGTTATTAAAAGCCGCAAAATTATAGATTTCAATATTTTTTGAATCAAATTAAAACACTCAATAACCACAACAGAGCAACAAATTGTAGTATCGAACATTTACAACTATTGAAAGAGAATAATGTTTGCTTGCAGTCAACATTTTTAATGAAGTGTAATATGTGCAATATGGAATTTAAGCTATTTAAGCGCTAAGAGATATACTGATAGTATGGACGTATATCGTGGAACTGTGAATGGAGCTATGATGACTGGAGTTGGTAGATCAAATTTAAACGAACAGTTAGCTTCCATAGATTTACCAATATTAACGCAAAATGTTTACATGAAATGTTACGACGAGTTAGCTAAATGATTGAAATTAGTTGCAGAGGACAGGATGCAAGAGGCCGCTAGGGAAGAAACTGATAAAGATGTTGCCTGTGGCGATGTAAAAGACGGTATTCCAATGCTTACAGTCATAGCTGACTGCTGTTGGTAAAAAAGTACAGAACCAACTATTTTGCTTCGTCGTGTGTCGCAAATATTATTCAAAACTATGGATACAAAACTGGTAAATTGTTATACATGGATGTACAATCGATCGATTGATGATCGATGTCACTGAGAAGCAATACCTATTAAAAAAAACTGTCCAAAAAATATAACCAACTTCCGAAAAAAGAAGTCTTTTATTTCTCACTTTTTAGTTATACACCTAAAAATGACATCTCATTACATACTGACTCAAAATATAAATTCCAATATGTAATTTCTAATGACTTAATTTAAACTTTCAATACGTTCAATATTAAAAACTGCAGATCTATGGAGTAATTATGTGGTCCATTATAAACATCGTAGCACAGTAATTTTCTTGATTTACTGTCTGATTACGGAGTTCTGGTGCCTATCTTTCGGTTTCATGACGAGCTCCACTTTACTAAAGGGTACTTTCTAAATGCAAATGCTTAAATTTTTTAAGCATTTGCATTTAAAAAAAAGTGAAAATAACAATTTGTACAATTGCCGTTAAAATTTGTTAAAAATGTTTATTTTTTTTTTTAAATTACAAAATGATACATATAAACTATTTCATGATGAATTCTAATATATTTAATAATAGAATTCATCATTTATCATAAATTCATAAATCATAAGTTACATTCCAATTAGATAATTAAAGCGAAAAGATCAAAATTGGTTGGTCTGACTATAAAGATAGCCGACGCGCTAACTCTACGCACACAGCTACGCAACGGCTCTGTGTGAGTGAATTTTGCGAAGAATTACCTATAGTTGACTTCACGCGCGGCACGTAAACGCTCTTAACATTCATTAAAATAATGTCGTAAATCACAGTATCACGGATTTTAATAGCTGAGTTTTACTTATCAAACAAGCTCTTAAACTACGAATTTAGCTTTGTTAATAAATAATTCAATACATTAAATGTATACTTGAGATCCTACTCAAAGTTGAGATTGATTTATCAACACAACCCTTAGTTACACTGGCTACATTCCCCTAGCTATCACTGAATACCGTTGCTTGAAGGCAAAATAAAGCAAATAGACCCTAAAGATCTCCCAATATTAACAGACGTAAGATCCATATGAATGAATAACAGCGTAATGAATGTTTGAAGCACGTTCATCCGCTAATCCTAGACGTCAAGCGTCGGCGCTCGTTAGCCTGACATGGATTGGGGTCAGTGATACTACGAACTCCTCGCTCCTGACATTTATCCTATGGATCAATGAATTGACATATCTTCGGAGCCATATTGAATATGCTAACTATATTTTGCTCGCGGCTTTGTACGTGTGTATGAGATTTTCCGGGATAAAAGTTCTGCTATATATTTTCTCTTGATAAATCACTCTGTGTCCTTCCCAGGGTCTTAAAATACATCAATACCAAAACACTATGCCCTTCCCAGGGTCTTGAAATACATAAATACCTTTAATTGAAATCTGTTTGGTAGTTTTTGAGTTAATCGTGTTTAGACAGACATACGCGAGGAATTTTGTTTTATAATATGAAAGGATTATTATTCTTTTTGGAGGCCAATGAACCATCCAAAACAAACTGCCAGGGGAGATCTGGGCGAGCTGCCAACCATCGAAAGAGGCATAAGCATTGGGGATGAATAAGAAATGTGTTCTGTAAAATATCATATGTATAGAAATATTTAAACGTGGTCATGTAGAGAATCAGACAAAATATAGAAGGAAAAATATATTACAACATAATAATATCTAAATCTACAGAAATATCTATTACGCGGTCTTATTTTTGTTTTTTTTCGACGATTACGAGACAAGCTAAAATGGCACTAAAGTAATATGAAGATATTTATTAATTCACGCTGACTCAATCTATGTTATTATAGTGGAAAATCGCTTGAATATTCATAAAATAATGACAAAATCAAACTGCCATAAAAACCTAAACTTTAACACAAATAAATAGATACAAAAACATTCAAAGGTTGTCCATAAAACACTTTTGACATTAAAATTACCTTCTGCGGGCGTTATTTATCGCATAAATTATTGCACGGTTTATAATATTTCCTTTCCGTGCAAAATGTTTTAGTAAATTCTGTCTTGTTGGAGAACAGTCGATCAGTACTATTAAATGCTGTTTATTTCATATAGTTATGTAAAACTAAGGCCATTATGTTATGATATAGGTAAGTTTTCCTTATCTAAAAATGCAGAGAATCTTACTAATATTACAAAACTCCCATATCGTTTCATTTTTATTCCAAAATGGAATTGGAAACACTAAAGTAATATTTTTATAATCAATTATATAATTACTCTTATAAAAATCAACAGCATCATTGCCACGTAATTCTAGTATATTTTAGTAAAGATATAAATAAACGTGTCTCAATGAAAGCCAGTGTTAGTCATTATGTCGTCATTCGCATGTCACTGCGCCATTTACCCGGCCGTCCTTACAATAATAGAAAGTAATTCGAAATAAGTGTCTATAGCTTTCGTTATGTCATTCTAACCTATAATTTTGATTAGCACTAAGGTGGCATACTATTCCTATACTATAAATTATTATTACATTGTATTTAAGCAAATATATTTTAAACGCGCTGATGACGATTCAAAATGAAAAGTAAACGTTGAGTGCGTACTTTTACGCAGAATAGTGCGCACTAAAAACGCGTTTTCGTATTACGTTATCTATATAGGCCCTTAAATATAAATTATTTTAAACCCTAGGTCAATTACGGCTGAATTTATAAAGTCGAGTTACTACTGAACAATAGGTAATACTTACATAATAAAGCTTTGAGTAGTCCTTCTTCCAATAATTAATATAACCCAACTTGGCGCATTGCCTTTCATTGCGCAAAGGATAAATTATCTTGCTGTTTATTGAATATTTCATAATATCTAATCCGCTCTCTCTTATCCTGAAGACTCATTTACAAAAAGAAATATAAACATCTACACATTGCTTGGGAACTGTTTCTTGTAGAGTCCATTATTCGAAACCGCAGTTCAACAAATGTGTAACTCAGCACAATGTGTACTTGCTTTCTATAAAAACTTCTCACATCCATTCAATAAATAGTTTTCCACGGCACAAACAGTTTAGAAATTACCGACAACAGACGAAATGGCATATGTTGAATTTTGCATATCATATATATATATATATGATATGCAAAATTAAATAAACATAAATACATATATATATATATATATATATATATATGTATTTATGTTTATTTTGTAATATAAACAATCGATTTGTTAAGCCTTTGCCAAAATCCTACAGACATAAGAGACGTGGGTTAACATTGTGAGAGGAACGTGTCGAATTCGCAAATTTTTCTTCCCGATTTTCCCAATTGGCTGCTTGATGCTTCTCCTGTTAATTTGTCAAGATTTTTTTATGTCAGCAAATACCAACATAACAGTCATGGAATGTGTATTGCCATTAGAATTCTAAAGCGGCCATCCAACCGATAGACGTACGGAAATGCAGAGAATTTAATGCCTTTCCTGAGTACTTTATCTAGACATGAACTTTGAGAAAGGTCAGGCGATTCGACCTGGTATTTAAAGCGTATTACCTAATTTGGGTAATGTAGACGTTGTCTTACAGGCGGCATTTGGCTGAATGAGGTAGTTTCCTTTATTTTTCGGAGTGGCAAAAAATGCTGTCAAACTTATTTGTAGCGAAATACGTTTTGGTACTAGTTTTATGTTATTATCGTCTGTTATTTGGTGTAGATTTTATTATAGCTTTGATATCAATTGTTGAATGTATGCCACTTATTTAAAAGGATATCGATTACAATATAAAGTTAACATTAATTTAGCTAGAGAGAATTATTTTAACCTTGACAGATCTATTTTTTCATATATTGAAATGGTAAAGAAACACGCCGATCAGCCGAAATGTAACATCAAGTATTTGCAAGAGACATTTACGAAAGTTCTCTAATATATTTATGATAATTCGCAAGTATCAAAAATCACGATTCCATAGTGTTAATTGAACATCAGTTCCTGATGATATCTAGATATAGTAACAGTAACAGTTGTGAGACTTATGGACGTTAGTCACGCGTCTCCTTGACTACTGTTACGTGGTTTGTCTAAGAGCTAACCATGTTTGAGTGTGCGAGATGTTTTATGTAACAAATAGTAAGCAATTTGTGAAGTAGCTGTAAATATGTTTTAAAATGGAAATCATTCATAAAAATATTTATAAATAACTACATCAACATAAATGATTAGGTAAACTAACATTTCAGTAAATAACAAATATTTTTGGTAAAAAAGTAAGTCATAGTGATATTGCTCAATCTATCTCATATTTTTCGTTTCGGCACTAACATAAGAAACATGTCCTTTAAATTACACATAAATTCTTAGGGCTAAGCCATAAGAATGAAAACACCATGAAGAATCATGTTGACCCACATTTGTATTTTGAATCAATGCGCTTGTTAGTAATTGATTAGCATAATACTATATACATAATAACACCTTGTTCACTCATTAATAATACATTAGTTTATTAACAAAAGAATAAGCAATTAAGTGCCATGATTCATGATACACGTAAATTCAGGGCTGCTATCTGAGTTTTACCGATTTCATAGTGGTTACCAAACCGCCCAGAGTTGATTTAAAAAATTTCTCTGAATAAAGGTTTTTTTTTCAATCCAGGATACTATTTCTTGTATTAATGTTAAGTAAAAAAATAATGCCTGTTTATTTTTCATTATAATTTCGTATGCAATTACCTTTATTACTTAGCAAGTAAATAATTATAGATGACAATATTTCAGGCAACTGCGCACAATTAAACTGATTTAAGATCGTGCCTTTCTCATAGTTACTGGCTCTCAGACAACAGTATTATGTATAAAGAGATAGACCGCCCTTGATGCTATGGCTGCCCGTGCTATAATTATGTGGCCGGGTCTAAACTATTGATTACTGTGCCGGATATAGATTCTTTTGAACCACCACTTCAGATTACTTCTGAATTCTTTGCAGGTATCTGGTTATACATCTGTAGTTATAAAATCAGAATATCTAAATACGACTTGATGGAAGCAATTAAATCTAGTTATTGATCAGCTCTATTGAACAATCAATTCATTTACGATTAGTCGTCACTCGTAAACATTAATGGATAAGAAAATCGATTGAATTTTCTTTGGCTCCTATTTGCACCCAGTGAAGGTCGTTTTCATCAGTAAATGTGTTGCGTGCTCCCAATCTGACGCCTGACGGTGTTATAAACATTTCTTCATTACAATAATAAAAGCGAGACAAGCTCCGATAGACATTATGGTGTCAGTTCATTCATATGCCATCAATATTATTGTTACCGAAACATCCGACAAAATCGAGCCCCGTAACAGTGTACGTAATTTCACACCGGAATACGGTCCCCGTCCGAAATAATAATTGGGTGAAATTAACATTGCGTTTAGGAATTGTTCACATACGGAATATTAATCCGCATATTGGCCTTGATTCCCAAACGGGCATCCCGATTTGGCGGACGAGTGAGCTCACGGCGCACCTTAGACTAATACTGCTTGTGCGTTGCGATCGTCCACGTCGCTCGGAGCCGCGCGGAGCAGACACCACGGGGCACCGACTGGCGGCCAGTGTTCCCTCGCTCGCACACCAATGCAGTTAGCGTTGCTAGTCCAACACTAGTTACCGAACGCGCATCTGCAACGCGCGACACAAACGTTTTGAACAAAAAAAAAATTCGCGCGCGAAAATGGGTGTCGTGAAACACAGCAAAAATAAAACGAAAAATGACGATGTGAAAAAGAAAGATGTGCCGAATGGAAAGCCGAAAAATGACAAGGAAAAAGTGAAAAAGAAAAAACTAGTGTCGTGTTTACAGTGCATCAAGTCGAACGACGATGGTATATTATTTTCGT